>NC_048907.1:412830-460743 GCF_011077185.1 Oxyura jamaicensis | reverse complement strand
CGCCCGGGGCCGCCGCGCCTCCCTCTGCGCCTGCGTGCGCGCCGTCGGAGCGTCCGTTCCGAACGGGCACAGCGCCCCCTGCCGCCCGCCCGCCCCGCGCGCAGCCCCCGCTCGCCGGGGGGGGGGCACGGTGGAGGCGCCGTCGGGGGGCATCGTCGCGGCTGCCTCCCGCCAGGCCCCGGCCCCCACGCCCGGAACGCCGCACCGGAACCGGCCCCTGGGGGCAGGGGGGTCGCCGGTGCCGGGGTGCTCGTCCAGGCGCCGTGTTCTGGTGTAGTGAGGGCAAGACGGCAAAGAGCGAGGGCGGCTGATGGTTGCTGCACGCGTCTTGATGGTGCAGTGGGTGATGCCGAAACCAGGCGGGGGCTGCAGTCCTCGCAGGGCTCTGTTTTGGAGCTGGGGCTCAGTGCCCTAGGGCCCCTCTGACCCGAGACTTCTTTCAGCTCTCCCAGGGCCATCTGTCTCACACACGAACGACTTCTCTTGACTGAAGTAGAGGCTGGACTCTAGCACTCTAGTGCTCCAGCTAAGAAATCGGTTCTTGCAGCAAGCAAGATCTTTCGCTGCATTACCCTTCCAGGAAGCGCACTTGGCATGTTCCCATGTGCCTCTCCATCAGCTCAAGCAGCAGGCTCACAGTGCCAAAAACACGGTGGTTCCCCTGTTTGCAGGTGCCACGGGCAGCAGGACTGGAGTTCATGGCCTTGAACTCCATAGGAAAAAAAAAAAAATTAGAAAGGGGGTGTGGGAGAAGAAAGAAAGCTGAAATAATTTTAAGAGTGCCAATCAAAACTGTAAGTACAACAAAACAGGGAAGAACATTGTAAAAAAAAATAATAATAATAATAATAATTGGATTTTTAATACCACTCCTGCTGGTATAGTCACACAACAGCATTGGCAAATCTTTGACATGGGTAAGGACCGTGATCAGCCCTTGCTGCAACAGGTCAGCAAGCGAAGTGTCCTCCTCAGAGAAGTAAAAGTTTCTAGCTTAGCTAGAATCCATATTTTGTTGTGTGTTCATGGTAGGATGCCATAAAAAGATATTTTCCATTTAAGATACCACATGCCAGTCGAACAATATATGGCAGGAACATTCTTGGACATTAATTACTATTGTAATCACCTTGGGTTTCATTTGTAGCTGACCCTTTTTATCACAGCTGACCCTTTGTTGCTGCATTTATGTATAGCTATTTCTCTGGGGAAATAGGCTGGTCTCTCTGCGCCAGAGATACGATGAAAGTTGTGTGACAGCTGCTGTGAAAGGAACTTACTCCTGTAAGGCAGATAGATTTCTGCTGTGAAGAATTACCATTGCTGGTGTAAAAGGACCTCAGGCCTCTGCAAAATTACATCTCTTCTCTAAATCAGAGGGTCCTGCTTTTAAGAGGGTATTCTCACAGATGCTTCTTGCAATGATTTATGTATATTGGCATCCACATAAGAGCTCAAATCCTTCAGAAATGACAGATATTTACTGATTAAGAAGTCTCACCTTTCATTTCCTGGAAGATGCAGAGTCCATTTGTTTTTCAGGTGGAGGACGCACTGTCTCTCCATGGAAGAGCAGAATGATGCTGTAAAGGAGAACACAGTAGTGGGATGGAGACTTCCTTGATCCATGAGCTAGCCATCTTGAATGCTTCTGGATAAGCGTTATTGCTCATTTCCTGTCCTCTCTCATCTGTGCCAACCAGCATAAGTGTCCCTGCCAGGCCACAGCTGCTGGGCTGGCCACTCGAGCCTGCAAGCAATGGCTAACTGCTTGCTCGCTCCTTCCGCAGACTGCTGTACCAGAAGGCTTTTCTGTTCACCTCCTTCTGGCCTAACATCAGCATCTTCTAGGAGCAAATTTCAACATTGAAAGTTTCAGCGCAGTAACTCGCAGGAAGCACTCCCTGCATCTGGCTACAGCTTGGAAGTATTGTATAACTGTCCGATGACAAATATGGAAATAATATCAGCCTAAATATTTTGATAGCAAAAACAGTGAGCTGATTGAAGTGGTAAGGTACTGTACCAGCTATAGTGTTCTACAGGCTCTTGGTATAAACATTCACTATTTGTTAAATGTCAGAAGAAGGCTCAGCCTGGTTTCTAACTTGGAACATATCCTGAGCAAAACACAGCCAGAAGCTGACAACTGCACCGCGTACACCATGGCTTTCCAGCACAATGCTGGGGAGCATTGTAGAAGGTTTCCCCCAGACTGTTACCATCACAGGAACAGGTCAGTGACAAAGTGCCACAGCTGCAACACCAAGGAAGCCTTTCTTGAGATGCACCAAATAGTGAAAAGTACATTTTACTTTATTTATTTATTTTACTTTCAGTCTTTGGGTTTTGGTCATCTTGAGGGAAGCAGGGAAGGGCATTATTTAAATAGTTGTAGCTGCAGGAGATTATTTTCTAAGTTAACAATAGTAATTGCTCCTGCCAAATCTGAAATTGAGGGGATTAATTTATTTCAACTCTCAAGACAATAGCACGATTTTGGGTTTCATATTGCAAGCTCTGAAAACGAAATAGTGGGGTTTATTTTTTAAAAAAATAATTAAAACATCAATTCATCAGACTTGAATTCAGCTCTTTCCACTGTCAGTTTAACTTGCACTGAGAAAAGTTGCTGCTCAGCAAAAAAATAAAAATAAAAATAAGAAAAATCCTTTTAACAAAATGAATGCATCATACATAAAACATCACGAACCATACAATTAGTAAGCAAATGTAAGAGTTCAGCTCAGTTCATAATTATTCAGCAAACCTATTCAGAATGATTTTTTTCTCCCTGAAGCAATCAACTGTGTGGGCTCATTACCACTGAGAATCTAACGAAAAACCACCACATAAACTGTACAAAACAAGCCCATATGCTAGGAGAAAAAAAAAAAAAAAAAAAAAACTGTAGCCCAGCTAGCCATTAGCAAGAAGTCTTTTAAGCTGTTCCATTGAGCAAAACCACATCTTACTTTTCAATGGTGTTTACACCCCCAGAACAGATACCCTTCATTAATATTTAAGGCTTCAGGTATACAAATTTTAGCTGCTAAATAACCTCTACAATGTTTGGTAGTGCAGCCATGTGGAGCAATACAAAAAAGCATTTGGTTGCTGCTACATGTCATGTACATCCAAAGTGATGAGTCCCGTCTTTAGAGTACAGGCTCCCAAGAGTTACTTTGCAAAAAAGCTGACACATTTTTCCAGGCACTGATTTCTACCCCTTGCAGGGATACGCAATAAAAGGAATTTGAAAATTTTGAAGGACAGGTTTCTAAGACTGGTGGCTGACATTGCCAGGAAAGTTTTCAATACTTCTCCCTGGAATACTTAGGGAAACTACGACATCCCCTCTATCTCAAAATCAAAGCAAACTCAGTGACTAGAACAATTCAGATGGCAAACGTGTGAAGACACCAGATGAGCTCAATACTGCAGCAAATACAGAGCAGAATCAGGAGAAAATTTACTCAAGAGGAGACAATACTTGTTGGTGTGTGCCTCCTTTAATTCCCAAGAACTGGAAGGAGCAGTGGGTAAGGAAAGGCTCTTTTTTGAGAGGGGTGCAGATCCACCTTGTAATGGAGGTAAAAGACGATTCAATCATATAAACAACACAAAAGAATTAGTTTGGCTGCAGGAACTGTAAAAAAATTATATTTTCTAGAATAACTCAGAGAAACATAAATAAAAAATAGTACTTCTCTATATGGATAATCAGTATTTAACTCCCCTCAGTATTTTATTATTAAGTTTATAAGATTGACTTTGTTCTGCTGTTTTCTTAAACTTGAACCAGGTGGGACTTTATGTAAACTTGGTGGAGCAGGAACAATATTTGGGCATCTCGAAAGTCTAGCTTTCACTGTGAGTAATGCCAGGAAACCTCTAAAGTTAATTCATTTTTCATCATCTTATAAATTGAACTATTGTGAAAGGAGAAAACCAGAGGCTATCTTGTAAAGTCTTGATGACTTAATTTTCACTGAGCGTTCGGTTCACAACAGCATTCACCTTGGCACTTCCTTTTTACATGTTGAAATCAGGTGATATTTTACACGCTGTGTCTGCAAGTTCTTCTCTTTTGTCA
Organism: Oxyura jamaicensis; assembly: GCF_011077185.1. Taxonomy (NCBI): domain Eukaryota; kingdom Metazoa; phylum Chordata; class Aves; order Anseriformes; family Anatidae; genus Oxyura; species Oxyura jamaicensis. The sequence goes on along the minus strand of NC_048907.1, from coordinate 456,647 downwards.
CTTGCAAAAGCAAGCCTTTCTGCCCATGCACAGCTGTACTGCTCTGTGGGAGCAGCACAGGTTATTGCATGCATTTTTAGATGTTGCTGTTTTGCAGGAACTGATGCTGCACAGACTGCACCAGTCTTTCCTGGGGAACCCCCCACAGGACTGCATGTCTGAGGATCCCCCACTTTTCACTGTCATCTTACGTCCATTTAACACAGCAAATACGTTCCCACTGACAACATTTGGAGGTCTTTGGTAAAACTCTTTTTCAGAGCACTACTTGTGCAAGGGTCCCAAAAACCCAGTCTTGACTGAAAATCAAGCTGCAGTTTCTGTGGGTACAGAGCAAAGCCTGAGAACATAGTGCCCAGAATTCAAAAGCCACTAGGCAAAATAAAAATAATCTTGTATTTCTTATTTATAATGTTACTTCAGGAATTCTTACAGAACAGCTCATCTTTCTGAGCCATTGGTGAACGTTGGTTCGTAGCCCTGATTAAAAGCACACCCACAGCATATCATGGGGACCTGGGAAAGGCTGAGACCTGGGTCTGTTCAGCCTTGAGAAAAGACGACTGAGAGGAGATCTTATCAATGTTTATAAATGCCTTAATTGTGGGAGACAAAGGGATATGGCCAACTTCTTTTCAGTGGGGACAGAACAAGAGGCAATGCCCACAAAATGGAGCACAGGAAGTTCCGCACCAACATGCGAAAGAACTTCTTCACGGTGAGGGTGATGGAGCACTGGAACAGGCTGCCCAGGGAGGTTGTGGAGTCTCCTTCTCTGGAGATATTCAAGGCCCATCTGGAGGCCTACCTGGGCAACCTGCTCTGGCAAGGGGGCTGGGCCCAATGATTTCTCCAGGTCCCTTCCAACCCCTGCAATTCTGTGATTCTGTGGCCTGTTCCAAAGGGAGCAAGCACAGGCTGGGCAGCGAGGCAGGGACAGGAGGTGGGGGATATGCCCACATGCTCTCCATACAAGGCACTATTTGCTTATTTGACAGTAACTACTCAAGTAGACTAACAACCCATACACAAAGCAGCCCTGGCTACCCCTGTGCAACATGGGCCACCTCGTCCCCTACAAACACTTGGGTTCTGCTTCACACAGCAACACGCCTGGCTCCCTGCCACAAGCACAAAGGGTTAAACGTCTCCTGCCATCCAAAACCATTGCTTTTCCAGGATCACTTGGCCTCTCAGCATCTTGGTACAAAAGGCCTGTTTTAATCCCAGTTGCAGACGACTCACATTGTACTCACAGACTTTGAGCAATGTCAGGCTATCAGGTTTCCAACTAATATCCAAAGCACAGCCCAAGCATAGACTAAGAACAAAGACTTCTTTGTTACTGAAAAAAAAAAGGTCCCCTTAAGATATTAACAGTGCAGTAGAGTTCAAACTGTTAAATGATTCAAATATTATTTAATGAATACATTTGAAATGAGGTCTCACAACCCAGAACACTTTTTAGATCATCATTTACAGAGAGCTCTCCTCTTCGTTTACTTCTTTATGAACTCATTGCTTTCAGGTTTTAATTATAACCATTTTGCCTCCAGGCTTTTTCAGGGACTTCACTTGTTGGTGTAGCTTGGTTCTTTTTATTATACATTTTCATTGGTGACTACTGAATCTTTCAGAAGCCCTAATAATCACATCTCCTTAATTTACCTTGGACTGCTTTCTGAGGCCATAAGAAACAAGGAAGACAGAGAACCTGCTGCAAAAGTGGCAGCTGACTGCATTAGCTACTATTCTGGTCAGAGCTAAAACAAGTTTTTAAAATTAGGAAGCATGTTAAATTAGCATACCAAGATTTTAACTGGGGTTGAGAGAATCTCTACAAAGTTCAAATTCAATAAATACCTTGAATTTCTTGTTCAAGTCTTGGATATGCAATTCTAAAACAGAAAGCCATATAATTCTAGAGATAAAAATTAAAGAAACAAGATAGATGGTTTTCTAGAAAGAAACATGCTTCCAGCCTGAGGAAATAAAGTTTTAAAATTAAATTTGAGTTTGCTGTGTTTATAGCAATGAGAAATCCGTGCTCTGAAGCATAGAAGGAAGATAACTAGCCCAAATAGTTAGCACTAGTACCTCTAGGACTGATGATTCACATGGAGATTTACATTTTGAAAATATACAGCAAATCTAGGAAAAACACAGAATGAAAACAGATAAACGAGCAACAAAGCAGATTAAGTACAAGTATCAGAAAAAGTACCAGAAAATAAGACACAGGGCAATAGCAGAACTACTTCCAGATTCTGTCAGTAGAGTGCATTGCAAAGCAAAATGTAAAATACATACACTTTACACCAGTAAATAATTCTTGTCTCTTTTGCCTGATTTTTAAATAAATTAAAATAGCCACTTAGATGCATCTGTATGGAGGAAAGGGAAGGAAAATCAGAACCATAACCCACTGTTCACAATGGGGCAGTGTAAGTGATACAGGGTACTGCTTATACTGGAACTATCAGAACTTCCCTCAAATCTAATCAAGGGTCCAATTTGTCCTCATGTAAGCAATGCCTCAGGTGGAAGTACATTGAAAATATGCCTCCAAAAGCTTTTTGATGTATTGTTTTTTCAAGTTATAGCAAACGCCAGAACTGTTTTGTATGGTTTGCTCATTGATTTCTGCCTGCATTAGGTAACAAGAAGAAGAAGAGGCTATCAAGAATAGCAGTGAATAGAATAGCCCCAGTGGCTAAACACCCTAGTGACAGGCATGACAGGCTGCAGTGTCTGGATAATCTCAGTTTCATTTCCCACCCTCCTCAGAGTTTAGGGAAACCCTCGTTTTCCTGTGTAAAGGGATTGTTTTGTTACTTTTGTACACTCCTTTAAAATCATTCATTTCCAGCCTAAGTAATGAATAAGGATGAGTCAAACCTTTCAAGGCAATGCTATGGTCTTGCTAATTATTCTTTTTTGATTAAAATCCATTTTCCATATAAATTCAAGCAAATAGAAAGTCTTTAATAAGAAGAGTTAGAAAACTACCAAGATTTTTTTTTCTGATTTTTTTTTCTTTCCTTAGGCTATTGAATTGCAAGCATTGTATAAAAACCACAGTTACAGCCCCGAGTTTCAGACTATGCTGTCAAAACAATACCAGGCACACGAGCACTGTCTTTCGTTGTGTGTCGTTTCCGGTCCTGGGCGCCCCCCCCTCCCCCCACACACACACACAGAGGCAGCATCCCCAAAAGGAAACTCACAGAAATGCTTGTCAATGACAGACACACAAACTGAATTTCTACGACATCCACATGGTTAGGGTAGCAATCTGTAAGCACCACGCAGGGCATCTCCCTGGGGCAGGGGAAAATGGGGCAGAGAGGCAAAGGAGACAGGAGCATCTCTAAGAGCATTCACTCACCCCGCAGAGCTATGTCTGAATTGCCTTTGCAGAAAGCCATTAATCTTCATAAGCTACTTTGTTGATTGGGATCAAGTCCTTTGTGCAAAGTTTCTGAGCAACCCTGTTTTTTGAAAATTTTAAAATAATAATAATAATAAAAATGTCAGCCACTGAAATTTTTGCAGTGGTCAACAAAAGAGTAACGATCACTGCCACTAGGTTTTAGTGTTGTTTATGCAGAAATTTTAGTTAGTGATACTAATTTTTTAAAATAAAAATGCTCAAATGGAAAAAGTCTTTAAAGTATTTCTGATACAGTTCCTAAGATCCAAGACTCTTGGGAAAAAATGTTATTGCTATAAAATGTGAGCATATGGCAAATGACAGATTTCTTTGTCACAAGTCAAAGACATGCCACAGAATTATCCACAGCCTCTCCATAGATCACTTGATCACAACCACCAAAAAGGTTCTCTTTCTTTTCCCCACATGAGTCATCCACAACTGAATGGCATGCCTTGGTAGACATCCCAGTACCGGGAGGTCCTGAAGGTAGAGCCGTGCTCCTCTGGTGCTGCAGGAGCGCAGAGGCAGCACCAGAGGCTGCAACATGGGAAATCCCAACAGGCACAAAGGGAAAAAGTTCTTCCTCATGCTGGCCATCAGCCGGAACAGCACCTGGAGGGTCATTTCTCAGGGAGACATCCTCCAGCCACAGCAGGACCCAGTGCAGGGCAGCCAGATCCCAACTTGAAGCTGGTCCTGCTCCACCTGAACGCTTCCACCTGAAGCATTCTGTGCACCCACAAAAGCTCTGTTACCTGCCAGAACATCAGCTCCTCTTTCAGCTGAGAAAATAATGGTTTGGTTGAGATGGGAATGTTTTTTCTGTGGGGTCACTGGTACGTCAGAACCTTTGAAACAGCCAAAAGTTTCTGATAGTTTTTTGCTACTGCACAGTTGAGAAATGAATAATCCATTATTCATTGGTTATTTTCAAGCAAAGATTACCCCAGGACATCACTAAGGCTGGCATAGGAATATTAAAATATATATAATAAAAATAAACAACAAAACAAACAAAAAATTAAAAACAAAAAGAAAAAAGTTTAAAATTTCACAATCTCATTATTTTCTAAAGCTAATGTTAACTTCTAGAGACACTGTTATCTACAAATTGATGGAAAATGAAAATAAATGTCTACTTTAGCTAATTGTCCAACACAAATACTACATAATAATAAAAAAGTCATTGAAGATAAGATTTGATTTGAATTTGAAGACTGTGTAACAAACAGTTATTTTTCCTCATCAAGCAGAATTTTCAGAATTATGGCCTATATTTCATTTTGTCAGCTCTGTTTGCTGAAATCTGAAGTCTGTCCCCATGAAATATTTGTTTCTAAAACCTATGTCTGAAAGGGTTTTTAAAATATTTTTCAGCAATTAGAAACTTCTTATGTGGAGTGAGCTAATATTTCCTGGTTACAATTTAAACAGAGATAAGAAGATGCTTGAATTGACTGAATACTATTTATATTTCTTTTGCGCTAAAAGTTTATGATGCAGTCTTAAAATTAGAACAGTCTGACTGCTGCATGTTCTGACTTCCAATATAAATACATGCAAAGAGGGAAAGTTACAACAAAAAGCATGACATGCTGTATTCATAAACATAACAGCTAAAAACGAATGTAAATCGGAAAAAATGGCAAGTAAGCTCATTGAGCAACACATATTATTTAACCTTATTTTCATAATTCTATATCAGAAAACACATTGCACACAATTTTACCAATTTCTTCTTAAAAAAAAAAAAAAAAGGCAAGTTTAATCCTTTAGAAAAGAATGTTAACACCTATGGAAATCTGCAAGAGACAAATAAAGCTTGTTTATCTGTATGAAATATACTAAATCCTCAGCCACTCAAAAGTGTCATATGGTCATATATGAACGTTTCTGTAGTTATATTGTGAAGTTATTTGGTGCTTACATTCAAGTTCTACTTCCTGTAGTTGCTGGAAATTCATGGAATCCACTATGTCCATTCCTACTTCAAATGGAGGCACAGAAACAATAAATTTTTAACATAAATAGAGTAGCGTAAACTGAAAAAAAAAAGGGGGGGGGGGGACAAATACTGATCCTGCTACCACAAGCTTCAAATTAAAGATAGTTTGCTGCTATAATATTACGGAAATCAAATTCAAGAAAGAACAAGTATTGAAATGCAGTGACAAAATAAATACACGCTATTTTAAACTTTAAAAAGTTTATAACAATTTGTTTATGCATTTGAGGGTTAAAGAAATCTAGAGTTCAGAAAAAAAGCAAACAATGCAATAAAATATATTTTTTTCTTGCCTAAAACACCCCTAAAACAAATTGTCGTTTATTGTTCTATCTGGTTCCCTCTCATGAATCTCCAAGAAAAGCAGTTTTACCAAAACATGTAGTGGGGGAAAAGGTGCTTTAAATCTTGTTGCAAAAAAAGGTGTGTTGCAAGGGGTGGGTTAGACGACATGAGGTCAGCTGGATAGGCCAAAAGGTAGTTCACAGACACCAAAATTAGTACAGTGGGAGGGCTTTGCTTAAGGGAGGAAAAAAACAAACAAATAAAACCAAAAAATTGTTCATTTTCATGTAAATTGTAAATCTGTTACTAAACAATCTCAAGCACCGGTTAAGATCAGATTCCCCACTAAACTAACAGCATCCATTGAAATTAACTGTCATGGCTTTTATTTCACTTCCTCAGGTATATTAGTATTTATTGTAAAGCACAAGCAATTAGCAAATACTCCACTGTAATTAATACCAGTTACAGATCCCTTTCCATGCAGTCAGCAAACCACCAGCAATATGAGGAAAAGGTATTGCTGATGTTTTTATGGTGATCAGAGGCAGGTGTTCTGACTTCCTTTTAATCTGTTATTCCAGCTGTAATCCATTAGTACTTTATAAGATAGGGTGTGTGTATTTACTGGAGGAACCATGGACCAAGACTGAAGTTCAAATTGTGTGTATGAGAGTTTGGTGCAAGAAATTGAAATTTTCTTTAACATGTTGCCATGCTAAAGCTTGATTTAAAGCAAGTTGACTGTAACAGAGTATTTCTTATAGCAGAAATTCTGACGCAGGAAATGGAACAAGAACAAAACACTCATTTCACCACTAACATTGGAAGTATTACTTTTTCAATGCAGCAAGTTTTACCAGGTAGCAAAGGAAATGGCAGACTAGAATGACTCTGCAGCTGTAGCAATGCCGTTAATGGTGTGGTTACAAAAACAAGAAGCAAGAGGAGCCTGTTAACAGTGGTCTTCCACTCCACAAGGAAGGCAGAAAGGGGGAGTTAGATCTGCAAAACACAAAACACATTAAAACTTTATAATATATATATTTTTCTAAAATCTCATGTACGTTGCAAACTAAGTTAATCAAATACATTTCTTTGCAGCCTTTTTCATAAGCAGCTTTAACCCAGCAAAATATACAGATGGGCAGCACGCGTAATACTACCTGGCTAAGCACAAACACATCTAGAAAGCAACAGGCTTCACTCAAACACTGCTCCTGAACCAAGGAGTCAAGAGCAGATGGTGGTTACCACAAAACTGCCCCTGAGAACTTTTTGCAGACTTGTTCTGAGGCTTTTTCAACTCTTTCTTTTCTTCAGTAACTGTAGTGATACACTTGCTTCCTAACAATGTCACCTGTGCCCAGTTAAGGAGCTCTGCACATCATAACCTAGAAAATAGCTAAGTCCTTGGTATTTCAGTGAAAGGCATTAATATTCATACACCACAGATTTGACAGGGAAGAGCAAAGAAAAGCCACTTGGACCTTGTCCACCAATAAGCAACTGTAAGAAACACAGTTTTAACATCACCAGATACAGGTCCCCATGCAGCAAAGGTGACCCTGCAAGTGGAAAAGAGCCACATGTCTTCTCAGCAGTGGTCATTTGTGCAGTAGGCTGGAACAAAAGTAAGGTGCTGAACTTAGTTAATGTTTAACAGTGACGGCAAACAAAAGGGACCGAGACAGGAAAATTTTGTATCAGCTGTTGAGCCAGTCCCACTCTTCACTGTGGCAAGGGACTGAGCCTGGCTTGCAGCCATGGGGCCTCCACACCCACAGGTTGCAAAAACCTCTCAAAACACACTTACAGAGACGTGAGCTCCTACTCAAAAATCGTGACTGTCAAGTGAGGATGACAGCATCAAAATTCATTCTGTGGTGGTCAGTGTCACTCATGTGGTTTGGAAAGCACCTGCCTCCTCCAGGCACCAATGACTGCAAACATTCAGTGTGTGCCTTCAGCTCCCAGTGCAAGTTCACATGGTGACCATGGAGCTCCCTGCATGTTTCCCCATGCAAGCAGTTTTAGTCCCAGGATCAGCCCCATGTGTCTGCTCCCCATCAGAGTGGACCTGTAGATCTTGGGCTTTAGTTAGTGTGCAGTATCCTGCCTTGATGAACCCTGAGCAAATCTGATCCCCTGGTGAGCACATCTTGCCTGCCTGCCATCCTACACACAATGTCTGCAGAGCTAAGATCTGTGGCAAGCAGGTTGTGAGCTTCTTACAAGTTACAAAGCAATTTTATTCTTCTTGACAAGGATAACTGTACTTTTTCAATATTTAAAGTGAATCACTTATTTACTTCATCTCTTTGAGGAGAGATCATGATGTTAAAATCCATCTGACAGGCATGGTTAAAAAGCAAAGCAGGAACAAGGTTTATGGTAATGCTGTTCAGTAGCTCTGTGGTTGAAAGATACTCTTGTACATCACCAATGGACTCAGAGTATTTATGTGCCCTTTCAACACACTGAACTTCCTGATGCCCATGTCAGTGCCAGCCTGCTGGAGGTCACAAGTTCAGTTGCTAGAAACATGAAGGTTTTGAGTAACTGGAGCAATATCAATCCTCATTTACTTCTGGATGTTGGCAGACAACATTAGCGCACTATCATGTTGAAACTGAAAATCCACCAACAACATGGAAAACAAAAGCTTCACATGGCAAGATAACATTTTATATGGATATTATCCACAACTGCAGGAGCAGCCCAAGTCAGGGACAGGGTTGGCCATACCACTGATAGAAATTTTCACAATCTGCAAACAGTCCATCACCTTTCTCTGACAATTATCTCTGTTGGTTACTGAACAAAGCTCAGCTTTTAAAATTCTCATTCCCTAGCCATTTAACTCAGGCACTGACAGGGTCAAACCCAGCCCACAGCCACCAAATCAGTCGGTTTCCTGCCAGCAAGCTCACCTGCTGAAGCCGCTGGCATGGGACACAAGCTCTTTTAGCACAGCTCACCACTGTTTAAGGGAACCACACAAACCTCACAGGTGAAGCCGCTCCAATCCCTTTGGAGAGACAGGATTCTGTTTTTGGTGTTGCAAAGCTTCTCTTCTGGGTAAGATTTTGCCCTGTGGAGCCATAGCATGAGCAAAACAGTAACCAAATTAATTTCACTTTTCAGAAGTGTTTTGGAAATGCAAGACAAAATCCTTCACTCCCGTGTTTTTTTTTTTTTTTTTTTTTTTTTTTTTTTGGTTTGGTTTGGTTTTGTTTTGTTTTTCCTCCTCATACTGCATATTTCACACGGACTGTCAGAATCCAGCCAGAACAACTGCATTTAAGCGGGTGATTAAGTAATCCTTGTTAAATCACTGGAAAGATTTCTACGTTCACAGTAAGCTATAACAGTCTCTAGCAAGTTGGAAGTACAAATGGTCCTCTCATGTAACAAAGAATAATCATAGCCATGCCTCTCCCAGTTTTGCCTTATTTCTTCTTCTGGACAGAAATAGCAGCAAATTGGAATTCTTTCCATCTGCCTAAAATGAGCAACTGGCTCCATAAAATCTGAAGGGTAGATGTGATGAAATTATTGGAAATGTAACTTGTGGCAATACCTTGAAACCTGGCTATCCTTTCAGCCTGTGCTGAGCAAGCCCAACAAGCTGAGAAACACCATGCCTCCTCCCTAGGTCTGGCTAGGCCAGACCTCCCTCTCTGGAGCACTGTCATTTGCTGCACTCACGTACCATACCCATGCTACTACACGCATGCTCAGGAGCATGTTCCATGTTCCTCATCTATTGCATGGGTATATAACAATGGCAATTATTTATACTACACTGGACCACACAAAAGTGTAAAAGAGAAAAGCATGTTGAACTGCTGTAGATGGACACATTGTTGAGTTATATTTAGTCTTTTCAGTGTGATTTTTTTTTCCTTGTAGTCAAAATTCACACAAAGGAACAAATTTATTAATTAAATACAAATGAGTTTTTTATTTTTTTATTTTATTTTTCTTGCTCTGAATTTATCATCTTGGTGTTTTAGAGCCTCATCCCTGTCCCTCCCATGGTTGGTTGTTGCCACAGTTCCAGGTCAGGGTGAAGGCCCAGAGTTGTAAGCAAAGATAGCACATTAGCTAATAGTCTTTTAATATGCCCTTACAACACTATGGCAGCCATTTGTGTCAAAGCACTTGCTTACACCAGGGACTGGCCTCACCAGTAACGTTCAAGGGGCTCAGTGTTCACTTTGTTTACAAATTTGCTGAGAACATTAATTTGGTTCTCTTGCTTTACAGTTGGCTTTAGTAGCTATGGCAGACATGAAGCATCAATATCAGCCCAAAAGCATCTCACACCATCTGTGTAAGAGATGGATGCCAGTGGATCCCCCGTGTAAGCCATACCTTGTCTCAGATCCTGCCAAGTCAATGCAGTGGCCAAAAGAAGAGAAGGTGTCATGCCATTCCATTGCAGGAGATACAAGCAGCTGCCAACAAGAACAAGGATGTCACCTGGCTTTCTGTTTGTTTTGGGTTTTGTTTGGAAAGCAGCTTAAAAACAAGGAGAGAAATGACACAGAGCTTCCAAGTAACTTGGCAGTAATCCCCACAGGTCTTCATGGAAACCAGAGCAAACTTGGTCCTGCAGGGAGAACACCTGGTGCCTTTAGCACATCATGCAAGAGAGCAGCACATTTTTGCCACTCAGCCTGTTCCCATTTATTCAAAACAGTGAAAGTGTTGCCCCATGGCCTGAAGTGGAAGAATAATGAGTCCTTAGACACAGGTGTTCATCTCTGAAAATGCAAAGATTCAGCTGGGACTGACAATGCTAGAGCAAGAAACCCCATGGCAAGGACCCTCCTGTGCTCACCAGAATAGAGGAACAAGAACACTTCCAAGTACATTACATAGCTCCCAAATACAGCTGCGTCAACTGAATTTTGAGACATTCATAGTAAGTTGCCTTATCAGAGACATTTTCAGACTGATATTATGGTTGGAGGGAGGGAAGGAAAGGAGACAAGTTCAGAGTGCACTTAAAGAAGCATTAGGGTGAAAAAAAAAACCCACACTGCAAATCCCAAAACACAAATAGATTTTTTTTCTGAGATTTCCCAGTCCACACATTAAGGCAAAAGAAAGAATCCCTCCCCCCGCCCCCCCTTTTTTTTTCCAATGATTAAAAAACATCCACCAGAAGAAACAAATTCCTTGCAAGTCGAATTTTAGACCACAATCTTATGTGCAGCCAAGTGATGTATTTAAAATGGTACTGCTGGAATATGGTTCACAGCAGTCTACTGCAGTGAATAAATATTACGTTTACATATCCATTATAACAAAATCATGTTGTACTTCCATTGCTTCATATTGGTTTGCCATCTGGAAGCTAAGCAAGCTGTGTAGTTCAAAAAAGAAAAAAAAAAAAAAAAAAAAAAAAAAAGAAAAAAGAAAGAAAGAGAGAGAATTAAATTTTGCATTTACTAAAAGGAGCCATAAAAGTTTCAATTTATAGCAGATGATTATACACTCTTAGCAGGCAGAAATGTGTCCACAAAAAGTCAGAGCCACACTCATGTTGGCACACAGCTAACCCAGCCACGTGGGGCACAGCCATGCCATGCAGGTCCGCAGGGAACCAATTTCACACAGCAGTACCAGTACAAATGATAGCCGCATCGGAAAACATGTTCACAGGAAACTCTTCCCATCTACCATAACAGGACTGCATGCAGAGCCAAATACAGAGCAGAGTGGCAGTGCTCACTACACTACGCATCAGTCTTTTACATTATACTGATTTATCAGCATTTATACTATATAGTCATAAACATCTTGAGAAAGTGGTATTTTCTTGCTCTGAGCCTTCTCCCAAGACAAAATAGAACCACGAAGCCCATCCCTACCTGCTGCCCCAAACAAAGGTGTCCCAAGGGCACCAGCCACCAGGCTGTCTCCAAGCGGGACCTTTCCAAGGCCGGGCTGTGAATTGGCACCAAGGCAGAGGCTGCGGAACGCCATCCTCCTGCCCCTTTCAGCAGAGCCTGGGCCCAGGCCTCACATTTGCTCTCTGGTACAGGCAGCCACTGCGGCCCACTGAAGGGTGTGCCAACACACCCATTTACACGTTCTCGCTGCCTGGACCCTGAGTATAGCTGTGAATTGCCCACATGCCCAAACCAAGGTGGTCTGCACAAGCTCTTCCTTGCCTTGGTGCCATTCACAAGCAGCCAGCATCTGGTGCCCAGCCACAGGTTTCCAAGGTCAGGCTGGGGATTGAGTTGCACACACCTTGCTTCCTACTTGATATGCAGCCACTTGACCTGAGGTAAAATAAGCATCCTTCCCACTGACAGACTCCCTACTGAAAGCAGAAAAATGATCAGTCTGAACTGTTTTGTTGCAGCTGCTGCTCTTCCCAAGACAGACTCCAGACACTGAGAGCTGTGGAGAGGGACCAGTCTGCTGCCCACACAGGCTCCTGTGTGAGGCCCTCTGCCCCACGCACCCAGCTCTGTGGAGAAAGTCTCTCTGTAGGACCTCTCTGGGCTAAGGCATTGCTGGAAATCACTTCCAGCATCCCGTTAGACCTGTCTACTGCAGGTACCCCCTTCAGAGGTGACAGCAGCTGCTGCCCCAGCCATGTTGAGCCCTCCAGCTGCTCTTTGGCAATGGTAGCGGCCTCCGCTGTCATGGGCAAACCCTGGGCCTGCCAGGTCAGCAGGGACAGGCAACAAATCCAGCACCAGTGACCTTGTCAGCAATAGCTCAGAAATGACAAGTGCTGACTGGAAAAGTCAGAGTAAAGCCTTGTTGCAGACAATTCCAAGAGGCAATGCAGATGCCAGCTTACCTTAAGCTTTCACCAGGGAATTCTGAAAACTGGCACTCGAGAGAAAAAATTACACTATTGTAAAACTTGCAAAGATACCTTGCAATAAATCACCATTACCTGAGTTTCTCTGTAATTTGCAAATACATTACTGAACAGAATGTTTTCCCTGTCACAATCCTGATCACCTCTACCTTATTTCAGCAATTAGGTTATTTTTTTTAAATACTTCAAATATACATGACATTGTTACTGAAGTGGCCAATTATGAGAAAGTTGAAGTCAGGGAGGGGAGGCCAAAGCCCTACATCCAATGCGACATGAAGAGGCAAGCTTTTATTTGGTGCACACTGACAACAAACTCCTGTCCTGCTCCACTTTGCAGTTCTTCCTCTTATCGCATCCTCATTAGTGAGCAAGACAACTTAGCCCCCACTTGGAGTACTGCATCCAGGTCTGTGGCCCCTAGCACAAGAAGGATGTGGACCTGTTAGAAGGGGTCCAGATGAGGGCCACAAAGTTGATCAGAGGGCTGCAGCACCTCCTGTGAAGAAAGAGAGCTGGGGAAGTGCAGCTTGAAAAAGGGAAGGCTCCATGGCAACCTCATTGAAGCTTTTCAATACTTAAAAGGGGCTTGTGGGAAAATAAATAAATAAATAATAAAAAAAGACTTTTTACCAGATAATGATAGGACAAGGAGGAATGGTTTTAAGTTAAAAAATGGGAGAATTAGATTAGATGTTAGAGGAAATTCTTCACTCAGAGGGTGGTGGGGCACTGGAACAGATTGCCCAGAGATCTGGATGCCCCATCCCTGCCATGGCAGGGGGTTGGAACTAGATGATTTTAAGGTCCCTTCCAACCCAAACTGTTAAATGATTCTATGACTACATGCTGCCAAAGACTATATATAAAGGAAAAAAAATATAATAAATGGTTCCTGAAATCCAGCAATTTCAGCAGGTTTGGTAGCCCACAGGCCATTTCCATAGTACAATGGTTTTAATCGGTGTCAGCAAGCTCCTGCTCCTAATCTTGAGGCCATCTAACTTATAAGGAGATGTATCTGGTCACTGATGCTGCCAAGACAGGCCTGCAGTCAGGACAGACACACGGATATTTTAGCCCTTTTTAACTTAAAGAGCTGTCTCAGTCCTCCCTTCCTTCCCATGGGGCAGGCCAGGGAGCCATGATTCTCCAAAGCCAAGGCAGCAGCTGCAAGAGCTCTCTGCAGCCTTGCCGGGCAAGTGAGGGCCATGAACCATGGGCAGATGGGACCCCCTCATCAACACCGTACCTGGATCGGGGGTCACCTGAAAATTTATTTGCACTTCCTCAAGTATTCTGTAAGAAAGATTGCACGCTAATTCAGTCTGAAGGAGCCACGCTTTTGTAAATTAGCCTATACAACCAGAGTACCACTGTATTCCAAGAATACCAGATGCAACTGTCTGCAAAAATTTAGTCTGGCATATTAAGGCAGGAACTCATAACAATTAAAGCAAACCACCTTCTCCATGCTCCAGATAATGGCAAGGTTCAAGCTAATTATGTGTTACCCTGCTTGAAATCCTAAACCAAAACAAACATCCAAACTACCCCTGCTTCAATTGCTTCTAACATACAAGCACACATTTGAGCTCACAACCACTGAAGCTCATCCTTGTACTTCCAACCTTCTCACGCAGTTCAGTAAAACTGAATGCCAGATCATTAGCAAACCACAAATACTAATACCTAAGACAAGAGACAGAACATTTTATCACCAAATTTATTTAAATTTCATTGGCTGTTTTGCTGTAGGTCACACCAAAGTCTGCCAAAGTAAACTCAACATTTTACATTCACTACAAGATTCTCTCAAATTTTCACAAGTCCAAAAATATGAAAGTTGTAGGGTCCCTTTCCCTCAGTTTCCATTATGACTCATTTTAATGACAGTGGGACTTCTATTCTACCATTGAAAGAGAACTGAGACCTTAGTTTTCCAGGTTTGCAACAGCCCTCCTTTTTAAATTATGTATGTACATATATTTGCAAAACTGACCTCCTGATGGTACAGAGAACAAGTATCATTTAATTGTTAATCTAAAAAGGAAAAATAAAAGAAGAAAACAGCTTTACAGCATGAAGGACAGGATAGTGAAATTGCACAGAAGAAATGTACAAATGTCCACTTGCTGGCAGGCACTTCAGTGCCCAGCCCTCACAGCAGACACGTACACTGGCAGGGTCAGGCATATGGCAGACCTCGCCCTGCTACCCTTCACGTTTAGGCAAATATTATCAATGACAGTTGCAGAAGTCAGATGACTCCTTTTGTAAGCAGCCCAAGTAAAGAATGGTTCTGAATCGTTGGATATATGTGAGATTATAAAGATGAATGCTTAAGCAAGAATTGGCTTACTGAGGTTTCTGGGGACACCAGGCAGTATTAGAACTTAACTAGTGTTTCTAAAATATTTTTTCTGATCTAGCAAGCATTTTGATAATATATACCTATGATACGCTCCATCTCAATATTTTCTTAAAAATGCTGAAGACATTTTCCTATTTGAGAGTTATCTACAGACCTTTATTATACCATCTTTTCTTTTACGTGTCTACTCCTAACAAATATCAGAGAAACATGTTAGATGCTACAATTTAAACTTTCATATCTGAAAGTATACATCTCTTTTTAAGTGTATTTTCAACATGAAAAGAGCTAAAATCACCATTATATTCCATTGTGCAATGTGTGTGAAATCAAGACCATTTGCATAGCTTCCAAAGTGAAACTCTGGAAAACTGCAATTTTTATTAACGGTATGACTTTAGAGAAGGTCTGTCTGCCTCTATTTTCACTGCATAGCCTAAGATATACTTGAAATATTGTCGGTTTCTTTGTCTAGAAAGCCAGCTTCCGGAAAATTCCAAATTGCAAGTATTTTATAAATCACCAGCCATTTTTCCTTAATCTTGCCAATTTTAATGAAGAAAAAACATTAGCATTTGAATGTACAAAAGTCCAATAAAACATGATTTTTATTTTATTTTTTTTAAATCAGTGAATGGGTAAAGTTTGAGTCAAACTCATTCAACAGTAAAAGTTTTCCAATTTCCGCTAATAGAAATTTCTGATTTGACTATAGGATAATGACAATCCAGAAATAAATAGCTATAAATACATTCATTTTTCCTATTCCAAAAAAAAAAAAATTACATAGGGAAGACACAAAATTGAAATCAACTTATCTGAATCCGTTTCTTTACACTGAGATACGGGCAAGTTATAGCAGATTGACTCAAGACAGGAAAAAAATTTAAGGAATAAATTGGTCCAGTATTGACATTCATGAAACATACCAGTTAACATAATTCTGCAGTTAATTCAACCTTTAAATGACACTACTCAGTTGATTTTTATTTGCTTCAGGTACACATAATGAAAGCAGTTTCCTTTGCATCTTTGCTGAGGACAGGTATAGTACCCTGGAGACACTGTAACAACCCCCTTCAGTATGCATGTGCGTATATATAATTATATACAAATAATCATGCATCCACACACACATTTGTATATCAACACTGCATGTGATGGTTAAATCCATCATCATTCATCGTTGGCAGCACTTGTTCCTCTGACTTGGCCTTGATTACGTAACTGTGGAGAAAGAAGACACACAATTAAGCATTAACAGTTTATTTGAATACTAAGTTCCAAACAGATAGCTTCATTAACCTCCAAGAAAAATAGGGAACAGCATCACCAGGACTGAACAAATCATACCAAAGCAATGCAAGATTTGTTAGGGAATCTTAATTTGGGTGCTATCCTCACTGGTGGACAGCAGCTCCAGTCTCTGAGAAACCTCACACCAACCAGCAGGACTTAAAAAATGCTTTGGCTGGGGATCCCACCTGCAGTATTAAAATAGTCACAGTGGGAAATACCAACATTAAAGTAATATACACAAATACTCAGAAGTCTGCAAATCTCTGAAAACCCTGCTTCCTGCAGTAACAATTTTAATTTAATATTTATAAATATCTGTATGGAACTGGATTTTATGAAGTTAACACACTTTAAAGATGACAGTCCACAATCTCCCTCAATTATGTGGATTAAGTCCACATATCACATGATGCTGACTTTTCTGATTTGTGCCCAGAAAACTACTTGCAGGCCTCAGAGCTCAGTACCAGCATGGTGATAAAAATGGTCACACACTTTGGGTTTCTGCACTAGATGAGCACAAAGCGCTGGGTTACATTGCCAGTGTGTAAGGCATTCTGCAACCAGACTGAGCACCTGCAATTGATCAGTGTCCATGTACAGAGAAGGTCTCTTATGTACCCTGGACACAAAAGGTCACCATCAGCAGTTGATCACATCAAGGTTCTCAAGCAGGTGTGAGCTTACAGCCCAGAAGCATTGTCTAGATGTAATTTTGCCAGCAATTCCCATCCATATATTAGTCACTTTTCTCCTTTTCCATCCAGCAGTTGACTTACACAGCTTGATTTGCCTCAGAACCTACAGAGAGACCTCCTCTAGACGTCAGCAGCCAATGTGCCTCGAACGGAACCCTTCTTACGCATCTAAACGTAAAATAAAACTGTGAGCTACCACGTAAAGAACCTATCATACTGTGGTTAGTAAGAGAGAGGTAACGATCTATACAGCCAGGACTACTTTCCCTGGCCAGGACCAAAACCAGAACCAGCCTCAGCCACAGCTGAAGTTTTTTGGAGACTGGGAATACAGAGTGCTTTTTTTTGGTGAGGGAAGCCTAGGAACCACACAGCAGCTCTAAATGATATCCCTTAGATTTTTAACAGGCCATGATGCTTCAGCTCGGAGCCATACTGCTAGAAATACTCTAAGACATGAGATATATCACAGTGCTTTGGCAGGGTCAGATGCTCTTCTATTATGCACTGATTAGCTGGTGTGTATTTAACGAGGCACAGGTGCTCCTTATCTCCAGAAGCCAGATACATAACATTCTAAGTGAAAGAAAAAAAAAAAAAAAGAAAAGGATGTGCTGGGATAGAGAAACTCTGGAAGAACACTGATGAGGATTCAGAGAGTAACAAAACAAGTAACAAAAGCAGAGACCCTGACAATAAAAATTGACTTAAGATGAAGAACAGGACCAAAAAGGAACTGAAATGTCCACAGAATCTAAACATAAATATTAGCTTAAACTAAGAAGACGAAAGGGTGTTAATGACAAAAGGGAATAACAAAACAAAGCAATGTATTCTAGGAAAATGTAATGCTGCCAATATTAGAAGGCTTGCTTTCTGCAGTTGTTTCTGTTTAAGCATTGTACACCTACATAATAGAACAGCATCAAAAAACATTTCTCTGTAGAGATGGAAGCATGAACATGTTTTTGTCAACATATTAAGTACCCTACCACTAAAGTCCTTACTTCCCAGTAGTCCAGAAAAAATGTTTTGTTGTATATCTGGGATTTAATGAAAGTTACTATTTAGCACAATGAAGTAGCTGCTTATGAAACACAACCAAACTATTTGGGGTAAAATTAACATTCACATTGTATTTGCAGTGACATTTTTGCTTTTAGGCTATTTTTCAATAAAAGGTGCATGTCACCGCAAAAGCCTTGGAACGTCATTTATAGGTATTTGTAGATACCTCTATTTAGTTAAGAAAAAAAATATTTAGCAGTAGGTTTTCACTCACATTTCATAATACACATAGAAAAGCTGTGTTAGTGTAACTTATCAATGCATTTTTCTCATGACAAATAGACTTTTTCAAAGAGTAATACTCTTAAGTTCTTGAAAGTAAGGTCATACATGACAAGCTACTTGAAATAAGCCAGTTGCATCGCTCAGCAAAATAAGAAAATAGTATACAAGTAGGTTTGATATTTAAGAACAAGGATAAATGTTACACTCAGAAACATGTGAAGTGGGCTTGCTTAATTAAAAAGAGTAGCAAATGTTTTGCAAAAAGTATTTAAAAGAACAGTTACTTACCAGTGAGAACTCTGAAACAACACTTGCTTTATGGAAGACAAACATCCAGAGACACAAAAGGGAAACTTTCTCATGCACAGGGCTGTATCAAGCACTGCTTACTCTCTCCAATACATACCTTGTATGCAATACTCACACTGCCACTATCCTTTCTCAGAGAAATTGGATGAAGTCCGTTTCATTCCAAATAAAGAACTATGGGTGTGCAAAAGAAAACCCTTCTGATAAAAATCAGGTATAGAGAGGAAAGTGGTTACTCTTCCTCCTTCACAGACACCTAGGAATAGGTGGTTCTAGCAATAGATTCTGGCATAAAGCAGAATTAAAGAAGAAATCCGTGTGATTTGAAAGAACACCTTCCGTAATAAAAAATATCCAAATGCCAATGAGAAAGTACTATATTTGCAAGAGTGAATGGACATCATTCTTTTCCAAAACATTCTGGGAGCTGCCAAAGCAGACAATCCCTTCAGCTTATCTGAAAAGAAAGTTTGGTTTTACCACTTCAGACCATCTACCTATTAACACACAGAATGGTGAAGAAGCACTTCTGCCAAACTCACAAAACATTTCTACACAATGCAAGATGGCTCCACACAGTTCATAAAGACCACACAGAGAGAGCATAACAAGTGGGGATGGAGGAGTTACAGCTAGTTTTGATACTAAAAGAAAAGATGTGTTAGGCTGAAACCACAAAATGGACTTTATAACCATTGTCAACAGTAGGTCAAAAGCATAAGACAGTATTTAAAAATATCTGGCAGCTGAAATGAGTTAAACCATGCAAAAAAGCAAGTTGTAGCTGAAGGCACATTGTGTCCTGACAGCACCAAGACAATGGAAACAAAATGACAAGCTGAACAGGTTTGGGGCATAAAGTAATTGGCAAAATTGGAAGAAAGCACAATTGCAACTCCACAGACTGCAAAGAACCTAAAGATAGCAGGACTTAGAATGAGAAAGGCTCATGCCAAAGGTTGTGCTCTGGAAAGAGACTGTAGAAGAAAGCTTCTTGCTTAGCCTCTGATGTTTCTCTACCTCTTAAAAGAAAGAGCTGGGAAAGTGCCCATTGGATGGATTTCCTTCTAGACCTCAGTCCAAAGACAGATCAAACTAAATATATTTGATCCTCACAGCCACTAGTGCAGGAAAATTGATACCACCTCAAACCTGTTAATTTTACTTTTTTTTTTTTTTTCCTCAAGTAAAATTTAGTTTTGCTGTGCTAATCAGGATGAGTGCAACTGTTGTCATGTGACATATACAAGTTTGCTTCCCAACATGTCTGAAGAGAAAAAGTAATCATGTCTAACAATGATTAGAAATGAAACAAAGCAAAATGATGCAAAAGTGAGATGACAGCTCTACCTGACAAGTGGTAAACAGGCACTCAGAGGGATTTTTTCTAATGAGTATGATAACATAAATGAAGAGATGGGCAACGCAGACATTTCAGATTTACTGACATCAGAAATATTTACCTTAAAGCCACTTCCAACTTAACAAAAACACAGCATGCAGAAGCTTCAAGTGCATGGTTCTGCATAGGAGAATCTTTAAAGGGGCTATAATGCTCATCGGCAGTTGCCCAGACACACACAAGGGGATATACACAACTTAATTTGCTTCAATTTCTAACAGTCTAAATGGCATAGCTATAGACAGCACACAAACATCAGCCTTAAGGAGGTCTTACCGCTTCCAGCTCCTTTTGGGTTTCATCCTCCATTCTCCTAATGTCTTCCATAGTCAGATCAATCCACTTGTCAATCCAACAGAACAGCTGGCGATGAAAGTTGGTAAATATCCTTTTTTCTTGCTTTAAGAAGATAAGTAAACATTAAATAGAGGCCTGCATTTTGCCAAAGACTGGTGAATTGATTGCAGCTCTTCATTTTGAAAAAGTGTAATATTTAGGTGCATAATGCTTCATACTGCCAGAAGTTTTGCCTCCTCACACTACTGGACCCTATTTAAAGTCATATTAATTCTCACATTTTAAAAATGAACAAACTTCACTATCAAAGAAAAGTTTTGAAAAAAGTCAGCAATTCATGTTACTTGAAGATCCTGAAGAATCCTTCTAAAATTTGTTCTCCCCAAGACAGCACCAAGTTGAAATAAAAATGGCATAACAGCTAGAATGTTTAGTTTGTACTGTATAAAACTCTAGACCAGAACCATCACAGGTTCTGTGCTGTTAAAAAACAAAAACAAAATGATGCTCAATTCCTGAGGCAGAATGAAGCAATAAGGGGGTAGTTCTGACTTCAAAGATGGCACACTTGTGATTTGTACTGAGTCAGCACCTTGGCAACATTTGACGTGCAATTTCAAAGGTACAAAACCCTTGAGAGTACAGATATTTATGCTCAGGATTCCACAGCCATTTCATTACAGCAGGCGTATCTGGGTTCTGAATCGATCTCAGTATGAATACTGTCACTGTGACTCTTGAATTGCTAGGTTTCACATTTTTAAAAATACTGCTGGCCCTAAAAACACACTGTTGTGCTGAAGATCTGTACTAGCTCAGTCTAGCTCTAGTGCCCTGGAATTTTAACTTTTACAATGTTGACTTGGAAGATGAAAGAGGTATCATATAAATCATCCCATTTGCAGAATTATCACTATTGCTTCTAGCTGCTCTGATAAAAGCAGATGCAACGCTGACATCTATTTCACTACTAAAACTCAGACTTCTACATGTATTGAACTACCCAGGTTGCCACCTAAAGTTAAGGTCTTGTTCATCTGCTCCCAGAATTTGCCTTGTTAAAGCTGCTGACTGTCCTCAAAAACAAAGCTGATCACATTTAACACACAGTTCTTGACAACTGGCAGAAAGAGATCAATTTCCTCTGAAGAATCAGCTTCAATTAAAGCAAGGCAAAAAAAAAAAAAGTCGTATATTCAAGAATTCCCCTCATCAGATCACAGAATCAGTCTTGGCTCTCCTGGTAGCTTATTCCCAACCAGTTTTCAGTTTGAAGTGTGTAACACACAGTTCCTTCCCAAACCCAGCACCACACCAAAGCATCTTCTTTCCCTTCTGTACTGGGTCTGGCTGGGATGTTAACTTTCCCTGCAGCAGCCCATACAGTGCTGCGCTCTGCACTTGTAGCTAGAACAGCAGTGGTATCACACCGGTGTTGTGTCTGCTGCTGAGAAGTGCTGGCACAGCATCAGGACTCTCTCTGACCCTCCTAGGGGGTGGGCAAAAAGTGAGAAAGAAACATCAGCAGGGTAGCTGACCTAAACCAACCAAAGGGATATTCCATACCATATGATGTCACACTCAGCAATAAAAGGTGGAAAAAGGAAGAAGAGGGGAGGGGTGGGCTCTCGTTGTGAAAACGTCTGTCCTCCTCCCAAACACCAGCTACGTGCGTTGAGGCCCTGCTTCAAGGACGTGGTCAAGCATCGCTCATTTGTGGGAAGTAGAGAGTAATTTCTCTCCTCTGCATTTCCACATAGCCTTCACTTGTTTTGTTTAGTTTTTCCCTTTCCCCCTCCCTTTTCCCCTTTCCCCTTTCCCTTTAGTTGAATTGTTTAATTAATAATATTTCCTTAATTTTATATATATATATATATATTTTTTTTTTCCCCTCTTTAATTAAATCATCCTTATCTCAACCCGTGAGTTGTTCTTTCCTTTACTTCTTCCCCTCCTCATCTGAGGAGGGGGAGTGAGAGAGCGGTTGTGGTGTTCAACTGCCTAGCACGGTAAAACCACCACACCTCCCTTTGTACTGCAGATATCACAAACTACCTTCACTATCTTATTCTCAATTATTATTGTTTGAAACTTTTCTCTTTTGCTATCATCACTATTAAAATAACAAAACTTTTAATGCAGTTTGCTAGGTAGTCCACTAATAGCTAAACACCCTGTTTAGCACAATGAAAATGGTCTCACTTGTGTTGTCAGTGAGGAAACGCCATGCCCAATTGCTACTGCAATGTGGTTTTGTTACTCACTATTACAGCACATTTTCTCTGGATTGAAGAAAACTGGAATGCCAGTCTAGATCAAACACTTCGACTACATGTTAAGTTTACATTCTGAATGTTTAGACTTTTTTTTAATTTCACGATTCATATTCTGATGATAAAGAGCTAATGAAATAAGATGCAAGTATAATTTGACAAAACACCAGTTGCCAACTAAACCCTAGCGTATTGGATTATACTTGCATCAGACCTCGCTTTGCAAGTATTTAATTCCAGAAATATCAAGTACTGTAGAATTAGTACAAATGCAAGAACACCTTCATATGAAAACTAGAACAGAAGATACTAAAGAAACACCAGTACATATTTTATGCAACTTTCAACTAATGAGATCAAAACAAATCAAAGATTTGTCAAGTGCTGTGGTTTACAAAATCATGAGTTAAACTTACATGACACAGACTCTTTGCTAATACTTTTGCTTTTTTAGCTTAGAAGGTGATTCTAGTACACCATCAATGAAACATCACTGCTGGTAGACCAAGACACAAATGGTTCTATTTGCTGAAGAAATGAACAGGAACTGCTTGATTGCAAGCAACAGGAAACTTCTATGCTGTTTCACCTCAAAAAAAACACATCACCCACCACTACCACAAACAAACTCTGCCAAACAAAGAAACTCTGCCAAAACAGAACCACCCTGCCTACCTACCTGCCCACCACCAATCCCACATCTCCAGCAACATTACAGTGATTTTTTTTAAGAAGCACTTACCTTTTGTATAAAGTTTTCAACTTTGTTCTGCAGTCCCCACCATTTAAATTTGATAGTCACCAACTTGTAAGCACACATTTTAGGACACTCCTCATCAGTTGCTAGCTCTTTCTGTTTACAGATAAACGGAAAGATTTTTTTAAAAATTTAATTTCAGTGAAATGCATTTAATATTATTATTAGAAATTATCATTCTAGGCATTAGAAATTGACTGCACTGTAATCTCAACATAGGATAACAGGGATTAGCAGACAGACAATCAGGCTAAACCTACAAAACAATTCCATCCATACTGCAAGCATATATTATAAATTTAAGTTTTAACATTATTTTCGTGACTTCAACTAAAATATACTTTCAGTCATTTTGACGGGACAATGAAGCTACAGGCAATTATAACCTGAGTTGTGCTAAGTTTCTCAGTATGATGGTGGAAAACATTTGCACTAGAAAAAAAAAAAAAAGATCATAAAAAGCACATAGCTACCCCTGAAGCTTACTTCTCACAACAACATAAAACAACTTCATTTCAGTCCTGCTTTGCCTACATGCTGCAAAAAGAAATTGAACCCTGGCACGCTCTCCCCTATTCTTCTCTTCCTTACCTTCTTTCCCCAAAGACAATGACAGAAGGGTATTTCCTTTCCCAGGCACAGATGTAATTTCTAATTGCATAGCATAATATCCATATTTTTTGCATGATGAGTTATCAACCTTCTGACTGCTACTATAGAATAAACCCAGGAACCTTCCATCATTGGCAATAGATGGCCATAAGACAACTGAAACTCCCCACAAGGGAAAATTCAGGAGACACGCACCACCATCTCCTCTAATTCCTATGTTTCTATCAGAGTTCCTACTTCCAAACAGGTTTGAAGTACCTGTAACATTACGTACAGTGATTTTCCTACAATTCATGCGGTCAAATTTACGTAACAGAAGAGACTATGTCATGTTTTTGTCTAACAGCACGTTTGGTTACTGCAACCCTTCTAAGGGATAAAAAATAAGGTTTAAAACAAACAAAACTTAACCTACACCTGTGTGTTTGGCTTGAATAACAAGAAATTACTGTATGAAGTGCACAGATTTTTATTCTGCCATAGATATTTGTTCTTCTTTCCTCCTCAGGGAACAGGCAGGAGGGGTGATACAGGAATGGCCTATTTGGGCCTGCGTGACCCAAGGAAAAGAGGGAAATCACTTTTTCATTGTTTAAAAACAGCTGCAAAAGGAGAACTCTGACTGCCTGGAACTGAAAGCACTGAATTTTTATGTTCCATTTAGTTTTGTCCTTTTACTAATGCCTGGACATAGATTTCTGCTGTTTAGGAACACAAAACAACAACAGCACTTTGTTTTTTTTGTTCATGAATAGAACATCAGTCTGAGGATAACTGGTTTTCATTCAAAAGCTCTCTGGTGATGCATATTAGTGCTAAATATTCCATGTTAAATAAATATACATTATTGACCAAGATCTTTATACATTATACATACCTTACAATAAATCTTGTTAATTTGTGCATGACTAACAGCAGTTGTCCATTGAATTGTTAAAAGAAATCTAGTTTAAAAATGCCCTAGATTATTTCTACTTTGAAATTTGTTGTGTATACAGGCTACCTGAGAGTCAGTTCTCAAGCATGACTTTCCTTTAGTTGAATATATAAGCAGAGCAAATTCTTACCGGATTGATTTTATGTGGTAAACATTTACCAATACTCAATAATGTGTGCAGAAAGGTGACACTAATGCCGAGGAATTTTCACAGAATGTTATGTCTCATTTAAAACAGATTTATTCCATTATTCACTAAGGACATGAAGGAAATGCAGCACACTAAATTTTGGTTGGTAATGTTTGGTAATATTAAGCAAGCAGCCTGCATGATGTATTTAAAAGAAAATTCTTAGTGCATAGGCTTAGATAACTGCAGCCCTAGGTAAAGGCCAGATGGCTTTACCTTGAAATCAAAGTTTTGGTCAAGCCAGCAAATGACCAAAGCACGTGGAAAATGTATTCCCCAAACCAACTCAGATTACAGAACTCTGACTAAGAATTTCAACAATGCAGTAGATGCATCTGTGCATGACTGTACACACATATACAGGAATACAAACAAGATTTATTATCACACTGAAGGAGAATACTTATGATGAAATACTACATTTTTTTGTGTGCATTTTATATGCATACCACAGAAGTTAAACATTTAGCAAGTTGAAGACAGGCATAGATTTAGTATGCTGATACACAGCTGTTATAACCATTTAAATATCATGGGAAGCTTCCAACTATGTTTTTTTTTTTAATTTTATTTTTTTTTAAGTTACTGTCAAGGGTTACCACAATAGAATGAACACTTGCAAGGAATTCATCACAGTGTAGCTTCAAATGTCAGTCTTGAATAAGAATAACGTTCATCCAATGTAATTTGCATTGCTTTCTTTTCAGTAGCGATAATAAACAACTAGTATACAGTACCTTGCTTATCAACATATTTGGAATTTTATCTGAATACAAAAGGAAATAAATATTTCTGCCCTCTGTTTTAAGGCTAACAGCACTAGTGCTAATCTCTAAGAAACTGCAGACTTTTTTTTCCTGCTAGTAAGACTTCATAAGGTCGTCAAGTCAGTTCTTATTACCTTCCAATTTGGCCCCAAAGGTCCTCTCTTAGTCTTAACAGACTGGAATAACGCAGGGTCTTCATCAGCTTTGTAGTCCTACAATGTAAAAACAAAAAACAAACAAACAAAACAAAACAAAAAAAACACACACACCTGAGAGTCAGAAAAAAACAGACAATATCCCATTGTATTGAGCTTGTTCTGTTCAAGACTACCAAAATTGATTGACCTGAGTGATCTGGAGCAGGGTGTGGGGAGCACATTTGTTAGTAGTGTTTACGCTTTTGCTGAGTACTCCATCACACCTGCTCATTAGCACTCTGGGGCTCCCTTCTAGGTTAGATTTTTCTTGTGCTGGACACTGTCTTTGTCACTATCTTGTGCGACACACGCACTTATCCTTTCAGCTTTGTAAGCTTTCTTGGGGAAAGGAAAACAGTACTACAGAAATCAGTATACTAACATTTATCAAATTGCAACATGTCCACTTCTGAGAAAACAGAACAGAAAGGGAAGAAGGTGTAAGTGAGCTAACCTGCAAGGTTAGAAACTGCATAATCTCAAGTCTGAAACACATTTCCAGGCTAAACACAGAGAGGGCACAAGGCAGCAATCCGAGTGGCACTGCTTCAGAACAGACTTCACTACTTACCAAGTCGCGTACAGTGGAAACAAAGCTATTATCAATAGAACTGAGAGATTACAAATGCTTCCAACATATAAATTTACTTAATTTTACTGATGACTAGCATGGAAATGGTTATTTCATAAAGATGCTTCTTTGGGAATTAGGGAAGGATAAAAATCCCTGACCTCAGTACTGAGTACAAGTAAGGTTTACATAATGTCTCAAAAATATCCGCCTAAGAAAACCACTACACCCAGGCAACCAAAGAGAACTGTAAAAATTAAAATTACTTTTAAGTAGAACAAGTACCTGGTTGGGGCAAAAAAGCCCCAACAGAGTTTAGCAAAGTTAATGTGTAGTTTTTAAAAGCAATTCTAATGAGGACAAAATTTGCAGAACATGAAAGAAATACCACCAGAAAAGTAGCTACTATCATTCCCCCCACTTCTGCATCAGAGTTGTTACAAAGAATCTCATTCGTACACTGCTTTAAAGATGTATTAAAACTGTACCTTCATCTTTCTTACTGCATCCCCCTACATTCAAGATTAAATCCTATCAGCCCCAGGACAGAAATAAATTTTAGAAAGGATCTCTGAATACTAAAACTGCAATATTAATATTTCTTCTGAGGCACAATGAAGGCATCTAACTACACCTTCACTGCAGTGTGTTGTGAAGAACTGGTTTCCACAGATGACTGAGTTAAAAAGTTATTGTAGGTGAAGGTATGAATACAAATGTACGTAAAACAAACCCAAACACTTTAACATTATTAAGCAGGAATTGTCAGATTGGGTTAAACAGGAGCCCACTCTAATCTAATATTCTGTTTTAGTGGCCAGTAACAGATGCTTCATGGAACCAGGATGCAAATAACCCACTGGCAGAGCTACCAATCCAAGCAGTAGAAGTTTGGTTTTCACTTAGGTGTTTTGTTTTGCTTTCCCGGGAAAGAATATGAACTCTTCATTTATAGAGCCTCATATCACTGGATATTTCTGTCCACTTTTATTCTTGCCCTTCGCTGCAGCCAGTGGTAATTAGTGACTAATTAATTATGAACTGTGCAAAAAGTACTTCCTTCTCCCATCCTTCCAAAGGGTCTGATTCCCATCCCCCTCCCCATTTTATTGCCTTCATTAGCCTTGTATTAATATGGGAAAGGTGAACTTCACATGTAACATTTTTCACTATATTTATTTACTAGGAAAAACCTAAATGAGCCTGAGAATAACAACCCACACAAAAGAACTTTCCTCAGCTCTCCCAAAACAGTTCCATTTCCCTATTTTCAATGTTTAACTCTCGTAAATTGAACTCATCACAGGGTAATACTGCACATACAGCTGAGGAGTCGCTATACGAATTCAATGTTTCAGCTGTCAGAAGTACAGAAGATCCCATCTAAATTTAAATTTTCTTTAAATTACTGATAATCACTACCTTTTAACAACCTCATTCAAACATCGGAATAGAAGACACCAAGAAAAGGATCAAACTATAGTAACATATAAGCAGTTTGCCAATTAACAACCTTAAAATACAAGAGCTTCCATATTTTAATGCCAATTTTGTAAACAAGAACAGGCACAGCATTTGATGCAACCTTGAGTTTCCTAGTTCAAATGTCTGAGTATCTGACCTCAGTAGAGCCCGACACTCATACTGGTGTCTAGGGCATATGGGGACCAATCATATATGCTTCAGTGGTACTAACAATACCCAGAGGATGCTGCAGTCTTAGAGCACAAACATAACATGATTAGGATGCTCTCATAGTTCATCTCTGTGCTTTCTTTAGAGGAAAAAAGAAGAAAGTAGAACAATTATATTTGTATAATTACATTAAGTACTTTCTGCCTGTATGTTATGGTGTATACCATAGCAATCTTACAGAAACGCACTGTAGAATACAAATTTTTAAATACACAGTGATCAGATAACTCATGTTATGCTGGGAACTTTGCTTACTTTTCCTTTGGCATTTTTGTATTTAAACTCACCTACATATGCAACTCTGATTTTATTTTTATGTTGTGGAATTCTTGTCCAGGTACCACAGGGATACCCAAGTCCACCTGATAAGACACTGCCTGGCAGCCTCTCATTGCACAGAAACATAGGTATAAAGTGACTGTGCTCTTGCATTTAGGACCCACACATTAGCACAGTTGGAAACACTGGAAATAAAGGCTATCCAAAGTAAAAGGTAGGAGTAAAATTAAAAACAATCAAAGAAAATAGATGAGTCATGGTAAAGTTTTCTATGGCAGAGACCACATTCAGGAGCTTTCAAAAATCACTTAACCCAAGTCTGGTTAAGGACAGAAAAAAAATCTGTCTAGATTGAAGCCTAGAAGGACAAGAGAGCATTGTGGGAACTCTTCTCAATACACAAACCCTAGCAGCATGCAAGGAAGGAGACTGGACTAGAGCCAGAGTACAAATAAACAATAGCTCTTTGCAGAGTTTAAGGAAAATATCCGTGTAGCAAGAGCTTAACTCCTGACAGCAACAACTCCTTCTTAGGAAGAAAAACAGGCAACAGTTGGAGCAAGTACTACAGCTGGAAAACACTGAAGCCCTCTTGAAAGCTATACAGGCATACATTAGGCAGCAGTGTCAGAATATAGACAAATTAAGACATTTTCAAAGAAATACACAAATATTGTTTCATATGCACTTACTGCTCAAAATCTCAATACAACATGTGAATGCAACAAGCAGTAATAGAGACTATGAACAACAACCACATACAATAAAGTAATAATCACAACAAACCCAGAAACCATGTTTCTTTACAACTCTTTGCCCATCAACAGAAGCTAAGGTATGCCAAGATGCATCAATACATTAGGAGCAACTTTATACCGGTGATACCACTTCCTTTCATTATTAAGGCCTGATAAAAGTAATAGCAGTATTGCTGATAGCTCACACTTCAGTCTACTAATTATTATAAAACTCAAAAGCATACATACGAGATAGAATCGTATTAGGAAATCTTCCTGAAAATAACATTAAAAATGACACAAGTCTGGTATGTGATCTGCAAATTCATGAAAAAAGCTTCCTGAACACCACCTACACAGGTGACTGGGCACACAGATACAATTGCAGGCCTTCCAACTCAGTATTGCATTAGTTCTTTGAACTTTAAATGGAAGAACACACATACTACCAATATTACTTAGCAGAAACTACATGAAGTTGACCATGGAAGGAAAAACATACTAGTACTTTTCTCTTTTCTGACCCACAGACCTGTGAATCCTCTTTCACATCAAGATAAAAAAATAAAAGAAGAAAGTCAGGCTGAAAGTATGTCAAATTCCCAGCTCAGTGCATGATTCTCAAGTCTCATAAATGAAACAGTCACCAGCATTACTGTAGACGTAACTGATATTCAAAAAAATCCATTTGCATATTTTGGTCCGTTTAGTTAAATGGCATTTGCTCTTTACTAACAATGTCCAACAAGGTGAAGGAGAAAACACACTTTGGGGCAAAAAGTCAAGCCTGAAGCAGTCACTCTGTTTTCAACACTTCTCTGGATAGCAGCATCTCAAAGAGCACTGGTGACCATTCATACTGTGACTTTCAAGAGGTACTCTACAACACCGTCATTTTGAGGCAGGGGAAGTTTAGGCTAGACATCAGGAAGAGGTTCCTCACCGAGAGGGTGGTTGCACACTGGAACAGGCTCCCCAGGGAAGTAGTCACTGCACCAAGCCTGTCTGAATTTAAGAAGCGATTGGACTGTGCACTAAGTCACATGGTCTAAACTTTCAGGTAGACCTGTGTGGTGCCAGGAGTTGGACTTGATGATCCTTATGGGTCCCTTCCAACTCGGGATATTCTATGATTCTATGATGCCCGAATCCTAATCACTAATGTATTACAAACAAGTCAAGGACATTACAAAATCTAGTTTCCCCTGGATCTTTCAAGTATTAGAAGTCACTGGGCTTTCCTCAGCAGCAGATGAATAAAAATACTGATTACTTGAGACCAGAGCCATTGTAGCAATCTTCAATACACAGTAGTTTTGTGTACTAGACTGTAAACTCTCACAGCAATGTGAAAGCAGAGCTTCACAAGATTTGAGAAATGACTGCCAAATAAAGGTATAACCACATGATCTGAAGTCATCTAGAGAACATCCACCGGCTGAACACCAGTCCATACATCCACACCTGCCTCTCCTGGATGCCAAAATGAAACAACCCTACAGAATTGAAGACCAACAAAAATAATGTTTAAGTTGATTGGACATTCTTCCAAAGCAATGTTCTTGATTTTTTATCCTTCAGAAGTAACTAAGAAGTATAATCTGATCCTTTTGCTAATGCACAGTCCACAATGTAGCCAAGATGTTCCAAGACTATTATAAACAAAATGCACAACAGATACTAAGCTTCTGGGCTAGTAATACAGACCTTTTAGATGCCTATATCATAGATTGAGTCCAAACTGGGATAAATACACGTTGCTATCAAAAAAAACAGCTCTTTCACTCATGAATCTTTTAACTCTTTTACAGACTACACAAGAAAAAGATTTCCTATATTCCATTATATTTTTGAAACCACAGAACAAGGGATGGTACTGCACACTGAACAGAAAACCCTTATCTCTAGTACTTAATGCAGCATTAAATAATCTGACTGATCTGTATAAAATTACATTTTTAGAATTTTGTTTCAAGTAATATAGTGAAGATCCAAAATGACATAGAACAAGATATTTAATTTCCTCTTCATTGTACAGAAATGGCTATAAATCTGACTTCAATTTCTTTGTTTTCACTACACACTAGTTTCTTACAAATTGTTTCCAAACATTTACTCTTTAAAAAGTCTTACTCTCTTGGGAAATAATGTTTATATACAAATCACATAAAGCTACTTGGATTGCACACTGGAGATGATTAAGAGACACCAGGGTTAAATGCATACCTGAAGAAAGCCACAGATTTGGGCCACATACTTAAATCAGCGCAAGTTAGCACATGCATGACACAGTATCTTAAAGAAATTTACTATTTTCTGTATTTATGCTGATTGCAGTTCTGAAACTAAAGTAACTGTCATAGCAAGGTTCGCTCACTAATACAAGATAAAAAATCTTGAATATATTTATCAAAATTTTATCAAGACTGCTGGATATTATAAATGCAGTTCCATTTCTTCAGTCATAATGTTATACAAACCAGTACATTTGGTTTGTTTTTCCAGGCCAAACTGTGACCAAGAAAATAAATGCATACATAAAACTTTCCTTTGGCAACACTGAGTATTCCTTTTCCTAGTGCACCTAAAAAAACCAGTACACCAGAAAAAAAAACAGTCAGCCACTTAGAAAGATAATGGCTGAAGAACAAACACTGTAACTAAAAAACTGCCTATCATGTAAGTGACTTCAGAAACTACCCAATAGAGTGAACAAGCCAATGTTCTACTATCACTGAACAAACAGGAAGAAATTGTAGAGGTAAACCTTTTGGACAAAGGGACCGTATAGAAAACAGTAAATGCTTTCATATAGGACATTTAATTTCCTAAACCATAAGCCTTTTCTGAAGGCATAAAGCAAGTGGATCAGGCAATTTTGTTACTATCATGTACCTGAAACTTCAAAAAAAAAAATTTATTCAAGTTCCATTACAAATATTTCACAGCAAACCTAAGTCATTAACATAAATTGAAAGTGTCTTCTCATAGACTCATAACCAGTAAAGACAGAGAAAACAAAAGCAACCAACTGCAGATTTTTGTAACAAGAGACACTACAAGTCTGTGTCAAAGAGAATTTCTGCTGTAAAATAAAATCCTAACTATCTAGGAAAGGGGGGCAAACAAGTGGAATGAAAAGGGTGCTGGCCTACAGATAACTCAGGATTATATCTAAGTTTGCATAGAGTTTTAAATACAAAGCCACTCTTTGTTTGGTAACATTAGTATTTGCAAAACTGCATGTCTGGAAGATGAAATCGAAATGAAAAACTGAATCATATGATGAAAATTATTCTCGAGTATTCCTACACAATAACGGACTTTACTGTGACTTTGAACTTTAAAATACTTGCTGAGCACTTATCTACAGCTAAAAAAAATATGTTAGGAGTTACTAGAAAAGGAGGAGAAGTTAGAAACATCAGAAATGACTAGAGGATCTGGCTTAAACCATTCTGACCTCATAGTTTAGATACTCTGTAATATTCAAAAGGGAAAAAAACCACATGGATAATGTACTGAAAATAGTTCCAAGAACTTCCACATGAAGATGGACTGAAAGATAGAGGACCCTTGGCTTGGAAAGATAGGATAAAAAGGAGGTGGGGGAGGATGAAGGAAGTCTGATCAAAGTCTGAAGGATAAGTTCTGCAGAAAGTACAAAAAGGGAACTATTTCTCCCCCCCCAAAATTAATTAAATTATCAAGCAAACAAAAAGTATTCTTCCTCCTTCTCAACTCTCCATAGAATTCATGATGCCAAAAAAGTCATAAGTACAAATGGTTTCAAAAATGGATTAGATGCACTCATGGGAACCTAAGTGGCTAATTAACGGGGTAGACACAGCCACTGGGTCTGGAAGTCCTTTAAAAACAGGTAACAACCTCTCAGCTTCTCATATTCTATTGCTTCCCAAGTTTCTTATCCTTCCACAAAGTATCTGCTACTGGCCACTAACAGGATACTGGGTTAGATGGATCTCTGTCCTGAGCCATATATATAGCTTCTTTTAGCATACCACCATCTGTCAGTCTTCAGTACAAAGGAAACACAACATTAAAGGCAGACCATGTCATCTAATAGTGCAAGAGGGCATAGCACAAGCAGTGCTGTTCACTAAGAGTACTTCAGACAGAACAGATACTTAAGTTCAACAAACATTAGTAATAAGCACAACCCTTTATTTACACATACTGTGATCGAGCAAGCATTCTGACAGATGACAGCATTGTAGTTGTCTGCCACAATTCCAGGCATGGAATAGGGAATGCACAACATACATTTACCTGCCAGTTCAGCTCTAAGGTCTTATGGAATGTCTGAAAGAACAAGGGGCAGCAAAACGATTCCTCGCTGCATTAAAATAGGCAAGACACATTTAATTTGATTTACAGGGAGGTTCTCCAAACAACATATTTTCATACATGTAAATCCACAGATCATCTGTTAAACATCAGTTAAGCAACAGTGCAGGTTACACACTTATGTTGGTGGTAGAAACAGCAATTTATGAAGCAGAATCCTTACCACTTCACATACCATAGCCTTTTCCCTCCTTCCTTCACTTTCCTGCAAAGGAGACTGCTCCCCACAATGCTGGATATCCACATATTTATTTTTAGAAATTAACAACTAAATAGAATCAAGAATGGCTGCAAGTTATCACATAAACACATATATGTAAGTGTCGGTGTTAGACCATACCATTTTCCTACTCTTCAGAAATAAATGATTAGACATAGAACATCCCAGCTGTTAGAATTAAACAAACTACACAACTCCAGCAGAAATTAAAAAAACGCATAAAAAGCAACCACAGTAAGAGCAAGGAAGTAGGACAAGCACTTAAGTATAGTGAAGCTGCCCTCTAAATTCGCGTAAACCAACATATCCTACCTTCTTTTTCAGATCAATTATACATACAGTGAGCTGGTTAACAGAAAACTGACAATAGAGGGGAACAGAATGGGAACTATTACAAACATTAAGTGTTATCCTGTCAGCAAAATCTCAACACACCAGATAAAGCTGAACTACACATCTTTGTGTATTTACTTCAGCAGAATTTGATAAAATCAGATTTAGAGCATGTCTTTTCAACCAGAATTTGTACAAAAAAAAAGTTGAACGTGTGCATCCCCAACACTAAGCTTTGTCACACTCTCTTCCTCATCTAGCAGCCTACTTCCACCACACACATAAGCAATCTTAGACACCACAAGCTATCTTTGCTCTGCATACAACTTCACTAAGTAATCACATGCTCTTATAAGATCACTCCTCTTAAATTTTTCCTTCTTGTATCAAGGTATTAAACTTCATATTCTCAGGTAAAGAACCACAGACTTCTAAGGACAGACTTCTGGGTATATCCAGGTGCTTATGCTCACCAAAGCAATCACTAGAAGGAAAATGAATGAGTAATTCCACAGCTCTCAGAAGAAATAAGCAGTTCATTTCTTCAGAGCTGTTCTAATAAGTGAAGTTTAAAAAAAAAGTCAGTCTAGGTTTCAACGGCAAACCCCAATGGTTCCTCTTGAGATTGCCTGAACCCCAGAGTGAAGGATGGGTAAAAGGACTGAATTATTTAAAGAATTTCTAACCAAAAGTAGCAGCAGAAGCGCAAGAGCAGCTTGATGAATATACCATGCTCTGTCATGCAGGACACACGGGGTAGATTCTTGCTCTTGGCTTCACAAACCAAGATGGGCACACAAATGCTTGCATTAT
This sequence comes from Oxyura jamaicensis, assembly GCF_011077185.1. Taxonomy (NCBI): domain Eukaryota; kingdom Metazoa; phylum Chordata; class Aves; order Anseriformes; family Anatidae; genus Oxyura; species Oxyura jamaicensis. Next base: position 421,644 of record NC_048907.1, on the reverse strand, counting down.
CAATTACTTTATCTACAAGTAAAAACTACGCCTGTGCCAAAAGTCTGCTGCCCTTCATGTTTTAGTTGTGCAACTAAAAGTCAAACTCAGTAATTAAAGTTGTAAACACATTTGCTAAGTGTGGAACTTAGGAAGGAATTATTCAATTCAAGCCAATTTTCATTTTTCTGTCAGATAAAAATCCATACCACTTCTAGATTATTCACAACCAACAAAAAGCATCAGTGGGATTAGAAGCACATTGCAACCATATCCCAATATCAAAGCATTTACTTACTCCTGGTTCTACTTGAGTTCTATCTGCAATGTCAATATGGACAACTTCAACACTCTTCCACGTGTTTGGATCTAAATTGTGTACCTGCAAAGGAGAAAAATGAATGATTTTCATGTTGTCACCTAACAAAGTGGTCTATCTCATACAATATATATGCATGCAGTATGTATGATTTTTTTCTAGACTTCCTAAAGCCAGACATGTTCTCAAAACTTTTCTCCCTCTGCTTTTCTAAAAAGGAATTATTTTCCAGAGTTAAATTTAGCCACTAACTAATTTTAAACCAGCACAAAGCCTTCAGTTCCCATGCATTCAGGAGACCCAGATTTAAGATTAATCTGTATCCTTCCATCACAGACAACAGAGCTAACGAAATCAAGCTCTAATTAGAAATATTACCCATTCAGTAATCTGGACAAGCTTTTTAATTTAGAAAGAAACCTTCACAAGTTCTAATGTGCAAACATGGAAGGTTTCAATAACCTGAATCTAGCAGGTTCCCTAAATAATAAGCCTGCCTTTAGTCCACACCGGACGAAATGCATGTGGTATGAAAGTACATAAATTTTTAAAGATGTAACTAACTTCACATGACCGGGATGGAGTTAACTTTCCCTGCAGCAGCCCATATAGTGCTATGCTCTGCACCTGTAGCTAGAACAGCCCTGGTATCACACCAGTGTTGTGTCTGCAGCTGAGCAGTGCTGGCACAGCATAAGGACTCCCTCCAACCCCCCCCAGAGCAAGCAGGCTGGGGGTGGGCATGAGGGGAGGAAGGAACATCACCAGGGCAGCTGACCTAAACCAACCAAAGGGATATTCCATGCCATAACCCTTTGGGCTAACGGGCAGGGCCCAAAGGGTTATGGTAAATGGGGCTGCGTAAGGCTGGCGGGCGGTCACCAGTGGGGTCCCTCAAGGCTCCATTTTAGGGCCGGTACTTTTCAATATTTTTATAAACGATCTGGATGTAGGAATAGAAGGTATTTTGAGCAAGTTTGCTGATGACACCAAACTTGGAGGAGTTGTGGACTCGAATGAGGGTGGAAAGGCCTTGCAGAGGGATCTGGATAGGTTGGAGAGCTGGGCGATCACCAACCGCATGAAGTTCAATAAGAGCAAGTGCCGGGTCCTGCACCTGGGACGGGGAAACCCTGGCTGCACGTACAGACTGGGCGATGAGACGCTGGAGAGCAGCCTAGAAGAGAGGGATCTGGGGGTCGTGGTAGACAGCAAGTTGAATATGGGTCAGCAGTATGCCCTGGCAGCCAGGAGGGCCAACCGTGTCCCGGGGTGCATCAAGCACGGCATCGCTAGTAGGTCAAGGGAGGTGATTGTCCCGCTCTACTCTGCGCTGGTGCGGCCTCACCTCGAGTACTGTGTGCAGTTCTGGGCACCACAGTATAAAAAGGACATGAAACTGTTGGAGAGTGTCCAGAGGAGGGCTACGAAGATGGTGAAAGGCCTGGAGGGGAAGACGTACAAAGAACGGCTGAGGTCACTGGGCCTGTTCAGCCTGGAGAAGAGGAGGCTGAGAGGAGACCTCATCACAGTCTACAACTTCCTCGTAAGGGGGTGTCGAGAGGCAGGAGACCTTTTCTCCATTAACACCAGTGACAGGACCCGCGGGAACAGGGTTAAGCTGAGGCAGGGGAAATTTAGGCTTGACATCAGGAGGGGGTTCTTCACAGAGAGGGTGGTTGCACACTGGAACAGGCTCCCCAGGGAAGTTGTCACTGCACCGAGCCTGTCTGAATTTAAGAAGAGATTGGACTGTGCACTTAGTCACATGGTCTGAACTTTTGGGTAGACCTGTGCGGTGTCAAGAGTTGGACTTGATGATCCTTAAGGGTCCCTTCCAACTCAGGATATTCTATGATTCCATGATTCTATATGATGTCACACTCAGCAACAAAAGGTGGAAAAAGGAAGAAGACGGGAGGGGTGGGCTCACGTGAAAACATCTGTCCTCCCGAACACCAGCCACATGCATTGAGGCCCTGCCTCAAGGACTTGGTCAAGCATCGCTCGTTGGTGGGAAGTAGAGAGTAATTTCTTTCCTCTGCACTTCCACACAGCCTTTGCTTGTTCCCCCACTCCTTCTCCCCTTTCCCTTTAGTTAAATTATTTAATTAATAATAATTTTCCCTTAATAAGTATTTTTCCTTTAATTAAATTATCCTTATCTCAACCTGTGAGTTGTTTCTTTTCTTCTTCCCCTCCTCTTCAGAGGAGAGGGCGTGAGAGAGCGGTTGTAGTGGAGTTCAGCTGCCTAGCACGGTAAAACCACCACACACATGTAGTATGTTAGGCATAACTACACTTAAAATTAGAGCAAGTAAAGCTGCATAAGAAATGCTCTCCTTCTCTGTAGCATATCCACATAGTACTGGGGTTGTTTAGTTTGGAGATGATGCTTGGAGAAGGCCTTATTGCTCTCTACAACCACCTGAAAGGCAGTTGTGGGGAACTGGGGGTTGGCCTCTTCTCGCAGATAACTAGTGACAGGACTAGAGGGAATAGCCTCAAGTTGCACCAGGAGAGTTTTAGGTAGGAAATTAGAAGAAATCTCTTATCAGAAAGAATAGTCAGGCATTGGAATGGGTTGCCCAACGAGGTGATGGAGTCACCGTCCCTGGGGGTGTTTAAGGAACAGTTGGACGCAACACTTAGGGACGTGGTTTAGTGGGTTATACTGGTGGTAGGGTGATGGTTGGACCAGGTGATTTTGGAGGGCATTTACAACCTTTACGATTATGTGATTCTTTCTTTAGGGTTGAAGCAATTAATCCCAGCACTGAAAATATACTGACAGTTATTCCTTTGGGGATGCTCTGTAAATAGGTTTGTCACTGTACATTAAGAGGTCTCCTGAAGAGACCCGTGAACTCAATGAACCAGGGAGGAAAATGATACTACCACCAAGCCTGGAAAATTTACAGAAGCTGCCTCAAAAAAGTAACCTTAAAAAAAATGTATGAAAATGAACTATGATGTGTCCTTGACAAAGCTAGTTTCAGACAAAATTGCTAAAGTAGCACTAGCTTTAGAATAACATGAAATTAAAGACCTCCACTTCCTGAAAACCTTTCTAAGTATCTGGGTGAGAATCAACCATCTGCATTGACCTCAGCATAAAAAAAAATGAAAACTTTTTATTGTTCTTGTACCTCTTTAGGTGAAACAGCTTTGACCACTTTAGATGGACTTGAATAATGCTTTTCTTGTTTTATGTTAGTAACAGGTAAAGCTTTGACTTTTTATGATAATTACCTGCCATTACCAGAAATAGCATACTCTATCTGGATGACTGTGTAGCAAATATTACTAAAGCTATATATCTAAATCCCAACTCACATTCTCTGACATTCCCAAATCTGGTTTATGCCAGGTCTCAATTTTTATGAAGAAGTCATCTTTCATGTATTCATTCTGTAAGAATAAAAATCAAAAAACACAAGTCTGATTATGCCCACTCAGTTTAACTTCCAGATAGACGGTATAGACAAATTTTTATATAAATATAAAATTATACTTATAGAGCTGAAATAATTAAGCAAAGATACAAAACATGATGTAAAAAATGAAAGCATTTCTCTGACAAATTACAGTTCAAATTATAGCCAAGTAGCAGACATATAGAGTAACAAGTTGCTCTATGCAAGGCAAATATAAATGGCTGAAGCTAGCTTGCTGGAGTCAGTCAATTCTAGCAGCAATAACATAAAATGTATTTCAAAAAAAAACATTAGAGGACTGATAGTAACTAAAATACTCACTGTCACAACTGGTCATTGGAAACACAGGGAATGAAATTGAAAAAGGAAACAAAAATGTTATTAGATACAATAGTTTCTGAAAAATCTCACATACAATTACTAAGTCAGAGAACAAGAAACATTAGAAAACATTAGTCAACCAGGATTTGTACACATTAGGTCAGCAGAACACATTATGAGACATAACCTTTTAAGTTCATTATATGATACTATAAGCTATTCAATAAAAATAGAACAGAGTTTACTCTTATACCTTACACAATTACAAGTATTGAAATAAAGCAGTCATCTTATTCTTACAAACTATAACGAATTACATACTTTTCTAACTGGCTCTGTTCTACATTTGAAGGAAGAGGCAGCTCTTCAGTCTTGTACTAGGAACACTGCATAAAAGGACTATGTAGGAACCAGTAAACTAATTCACTGAGGTTGTTCTTCAGAAGCAGATCTCCTTTTCAGAACATGAGATCTCACAAAATCAACAAAATGTGAAATATTTTTTCTGCTTGATAGCACCAACTCTTCTCCTACACCATTTAAGGCCATTCCTGAACACTGACAACATAAGACACACAATGTGGGACCTACTTGTTCTACAGTAAGGGTATGCATTCCAAGCCTTCTCATGGAATACCAGGGAGCCTTCTGGAGCAATCATCCTTACAAAACCAGGAACTTTACTGTGAAAAACAAACATTAACAACATTTGAAAAAAAATGTTTGCCAACTGTAGCATCCCATCAATTTCTGCCACTCTGAAAAGAAAGGCACATTCTACCTTAGCATTTTAAAGAGTATGTTGTCTGAGGTACCCACAGTCTAATATGCAGGAACTCCAACAATGTTACTTTAAAATAAGAGAATCTGGTAAAGGTAATCACAAGATAATCAACAGGGAGCTATACGTAACTTTGGATGAACTGATCAAAATGAAAGTTGTGCTACACAGGCCTTCTTTTCTCATCAAGTATAGTAGAGACAACCATTGAGGGACAGTGCTGCCCAAGGGATCTCACCTCCAAACTCTAGCAAAAGTGGAGGTCAGCAATAAGCAAGCCTCTAACTCAGCTGGCCTGTGGCCTAGATGGAAGGCCATTCAGCTATTTCAGCCATGCCTGAAGAGAAAAACTTCAGCTTACCATCAACAGCAGAATTACCACCTCTGACATATGTCCCTTCTAGTCTATACTGTGCCCATGATGGTTGATGAAAATTGGATGTTTGAAAAAACAAACAAACAAAATTCCATACAAGATAAATTTTGTATTTCCTATCAGGGTATTTGAGGCTGGTACCCTTAAGCATGTGAGTTTAAACACACTACGTGTCTTCACGTGGATAAGGAATGGATAGAATTCAGTCACTAAATAACTCCTTTTTATATAGCAGGAACCTTATGTCGCACTCATCTGGAAGTTTTCCTTTCCTAGAACAAGCAAACAATTCTTTCAGTTCTTTCCTACACATCACACTGCCCACACTTCTTTCTACACTCTATTTTCTCTCTAGTTTGCATCCATCTGAAAGTCCAGTGCACAAAGCCAACCAAAAAGAGTTACCACCCATACATTGCATGCAACAATCCTGCATAACACAGTCCTGAAGGGAACTTGCTTTCATGTTTGTACTCACATTGCTGACACACTGTAACTTGCAGATGCTTTTGAGCAGTACTACTGTTCAGCATTTATTTCCCACATCTGCCTTCCCCACAAGTAGCCATTAGCAGATGTACTCAATGTATTTAGTTCTTTAACTTTTTGGATTCTCTCCCCAAGTCCCTAAATTACAAATATTTTGAATACTAATCCTCACAACTTTAACAATATGACTGCCTTTAAGGTTCTGCAGCCCTCTGGATTAACATCAGCTGCTAAACCCTATGAGTTCAAACACCATTTGGGTCAGTTCTCAAAATAACCCAGGTTTTACCCACTCTGTGGTATACGTAACTTCTAAAAATGCTTTTTAACTATTCTTTATCTCCTAGAAAAAAATTACCACACTGCAAGAACTTGTGAGATGCCTTATAGAATGTTTTGCAAAAAAACATTCAGGCAACAAGAACTTCATGTTAAATAGCAGATCAAATAAAAACATTCTTGCTTTATAATGCAATAACCAATCTCCTTTTCTCTATCTTATATCAACATACCATTGGAGATGCTTTTGCCTGTTCACGAACCAGGCATTTTGCATGGTCTTTCATTACTCTTTGCCAGAGCATTCATGCACATTTCAACAAATTTAAGGGTGCTAAAAAAAACACAAATGCCCCAGAGTACCAAGCAATAACTGGTTAAACACTTGTGGATCAATACCAAGTGACCAGAATAGAACAGTATTCCATATTCAGTTGGAAGGGACACTCAAAGCTCATTTAGTCTAACTGCCTGACCAATATGTGTTTTTGTTTTTCTCACCTCTTTAAGTGATAGATTTTGTGGGTATATTGTCCCTTTTCACCATCCTTTTCGTAAGGCTCATTTTTTAAGACTTGAATTCCTTCACCACCTCCTGTTTCATTTTTGCTAGCTTCTGCCACAGAATAAAGTTGACCAACTTGATACTGAAAAGTGAAGAGAAGTAAAATTTCAATATATAAGTCAGACAAAATATTCAAAGCATAGAGAATTTGATAGTATAAGCAAAATGATTAGGAAAGAAATATAAATAAAAAAAAGTTTTAAGTAAATTTTACCAGCGTTGTCTTAGCTTTTCTGTGGTTCACAAGTACCACATTTTTACACAGCTTGTTTCACACAAATGTAACGTGTTGGTATAGAGCATCGAATCTGTTATTCCTCATTTTTCTCATAGTAAAAGCAAAGCATGTAAGTTCTTTTTAATCTCATAAAATATAAATTTTCAGTTTACAAGATCTTGAAGTGATTGATTTCCAGCACCAACCTTCCCAAATTCACACTTTTAACCAACTAGATACCACCCTCACAGGTCCCATGAAATGGAAACTGTAGGAAGTTCAACGTTCTTCCCTCAGAAATACGTTTAGACATTTCAGAGCAAGTTTCAGTTAAATCTATTTCAGCGTCACTTAAATTGCTGGCCACAGATCTCAGAAGATGGTTCCTACCTTTGCCTTTAGGAAAAGGCTTGGAGTCACTGAATGCCTTGATCAGCAGGAAAACTCTGCTGCAGTGCAGAGTTGCACAATTTTCTTCTCTTGCTTGTAAGCCGTGGAGTGGCTCAGAAAAAAAACCTAAAGACTCTTGACTCCTTTGAAATTCACTGATCTGCAATAGTTAATTCCACTTGACTGGTGGCTTACACATGCAGTATCTTACATGTGCCAGGGTGGTGGACGCACAGCACAGGAAACACTTGGATCCAGGCTAGTCTGATTTAAACAATATACTGACATCTTCCCACCCATCCCCCCGAAAACAAGGACAGTTAGTATGAGGACGTACCTCTTGCACTGAGCAAGGTAAAACCACTCGGCTAAAAGAGGAAGAGAGAAAATTAATTAAAATGAATAATTAGGTTTCAGGTAAAAGACATACACTGTAATAAATATATCAAAGAAGGAAGTGTCAAGATGAGTTAACTTGAGTTTTCTTTTCAGAAATGCTATATGACAGTAAAACTATACGGCTATAATGCAGGACGCCCAAGTAAAATCAAAATGACAGCAAGCGTGTTACAAAGGTGGAAGAGAGAAGGGGGGCAGCAGGGTGAGAATATTAAAAGCTGCGCAGAAGAGACAGGAAATCTAGGATCTGCTTCCAACTCTACTGTAACTTTGCATGGCATTGAATTTGTTTGAACTTTGGGGTGTCAGCTTTCCTCCTGTTACACAAACAGCCCTGCCTGTGCAATTTGAAAGGAGAACAAATGGACAGGCCCTCAGAGCCCACAGATGAATTTTGGCAATTACAGCAGTTATGAATCATTCAAAAGCAACCACAGCTCACATCTCATTTAGGTGCCAAAAGCAGGTGCATTTCAGGCAATTTAGTTCTAACGCAATAAACTCTACAGTTAACGGCAACAGAAGGGCATGCAGAAATTGATTTCTGATAGCAACAGTACACTGTACAGACAATACTCTGCAGTTTCACCGTAAAACAGACAAAGATGATGCAAATTATTATAATTACAAAATAGTATCATAGAACAACTGCATGGATGCTATGGCTTTTAGGTGATGCTATCTCTTTTAGTGACAAACTGAGGGACCATTAAAATTTGATGCAACGTATGCGAATGAAGCCTGCCCACTGCTCTAGAAGGAAAAAAAGTTATAAGGGCTATAGTTAGTTCATTCAACCTTTTCTATGCCCTAATAACTGTGCGTTTTGAAATAATTTCACTTTGAACTGGGAAATCTCCAAAGAAAAGCTGAGGAAAAACACAGCCAGGCTCAAAGGCACAGCCTGCCTCAGACACCGGCGAGTTTCAGCTCGGAAGGCAGAGCTTGCACCCGCACCCGGGACGGGCAGGGGGCTGCCAGAACGAAACCCTCGAGCAGGACGGGTCCCGCCAGCAGCCCAGCTCCCGGGGCTCCGAGCACGCAGCACGCACCGGTACCGGCACCGCCGTAACGCCCGAGCCCGGGAGGAGCCCGGCCCGGGACGGTGGGGACACGTCCATCGGGCCGAGCGGCCGGGCCAAGCCTGCCCGTGGGGCCGCAGCCGGGTGCGCGGACAGCCGCCAGGGCACGACCGGGCACCGAGCGGGCCCCGCCCGGCCAGCAGCGCCCCGGGCCCGCTGCGGAGCCGCTCCAGGAGCCTC
>NC_048907.1:300591-407830 GCF_011077185.1 Oxyura jamaicensis | reverse complement strand
CAGGGCGGTGGGGAACGGGCTTGCCGCTTTCGGCGCTCCCTCCCCCCCCGTCCCTCCCGCCCCCCGGCACACGGCGGGCGCCGCCCACCCACAGGCACGGCCCCGCCGGCAGCGCTGCGAGCAGGCCTCGGCCCGGGGAGGGAAGTAAAGGAAAAAAGGTGAAGGTCTTCGTGCAGCGCCCTGCAGGGTGCGCCGGGAGCTGCAGGCCGGTTCCCCCCCGGGAAGCAGAACAGGCCCGTAACGGCTGACGGTGACTGCAGGGCGGCGGTTCCCCGCGTGCTCGGGGGGTTTAACACGGGAGCCATGGCTGCCACAGCCGCTGCTGCCCTCTTGTGAACGAGTTTCCTTTATCCTTTGTCACATTCACAGATAACGACAGCAGAAATGAGTTGAAGAAGCGACGAGCACGCAATGCTGGGCTCAGACCCGTCCGCACCCTCCAGTCCATCAAGCTGCTGGTTACACCTCCGTCTTTCATTAAAAGCAGCAAAATAAAGAAGGCCTAGAAGTTCTAGACTTCAGAGGCATGAAAATAAGGTTACAATTAATCCTAAAAGTAGAATACCCAGTGAAACGGCCTGGAAAGAACCTGAAGCACACCCCTGTGGAGAGAAATCGCCCCCACCTCAGCAGGATGTTTGTGCCAGGTCACTGTGGGGCGGCTGGCACTGCTCAACTGAGGGCTGTTTGTGGCAGGAGGGGATTGCACCAAGGCACCTGACTGCAGCCACACTTTCGCTATAGTGTGAAAGAGCATCAACTCTCCAGCTGCCCTTTTATCCAACACATTTCTTTTAATAATCAAACAGCAAAGTGGGGACAACAGAAAAATGGGGAAAAAAATAAAAAAATCTTTCAGAGTCAAAACCTTTAGGTTTTTAATCCAAAAAGGGAAATACACAGAGCTTTCATGAGAGTTGATGTAGTGATTTCTCTAATAACAAATCTTTCTGTAGGAGTCTCTCAGGTACTACAGAGACATGCAGTGCTGAATGCTGGAGACAAAATGGGAAAATGAAGGAGATTAAGAGGACAACATGGGTGCCAGTTAGACATGAGGATAAACTAGCTGGGAATTTTTGGTGGAGCTTAGAGATATTGAATGGGGGGAAATGATCAACCAATCACAGTTCTAATTTGGCCATTCAGAGCTAGAACACAGAAGAATAAGACTCTATGACTATGTCCCTGGAACAAGGGCCCAACCCTGCTCTCAGCTAAACCACTGGGATATATGGGACTCTTCCGCACAGGGCACAGAAAGGATAAAAAACGTCCAGTTTCCCCAGTATGCCTCTGCATGTGGTATACAGCATCATTCTTGTTTCCATAGCAATTAAAGCATAACCTGTGGCAAAATGATGCCCTAGGAACAAAGCAGCTGGCTAGCACTGTTTCTGGGTGCTCAAAATACATGATTTGGGTAAAAACTCAGTATTTATTGAAAATAATGCATTCTGAATGTCTTAATTTGCTTTTCAGTTTCCGAGCATTAGCTTTCAGTTGTTTTGAGATTTTTCTTCATAGCTGTGCTAACGAGCTCCTTCTCCTTTAACACTGCTTGAGATGCCCACAGAAAAGACTAGTTAAATCAGAAAGAAAAACAAAATCAAACACTTCAAGATCTGACAAAGGGAGGGCAAAACTTCTTAGTTTAGCACTCTGGAAAGGAAAAGATTCCTCCTCAAAAAATGTAGGTATGTCTGGCTGTGGTACAGTTGTCAATGTTTACACTTGCAGATTGTCATTGTGAATAATGCTGCCCTATTGCTGACAAAAGGAAGCGCTATTTTGAATGGACATTTCTGTCAGCTTTCAACCCACAGGAAACTTAAATGTACAGTTTTAGTTTATGGGTAGCAACAGTATATTTTTGCACTCGGTGGACTCCTCTTCCAGCATCAGTCCCAGCACAATGTCTGTGTCCCCACATGTATGCATTTCATCCTTTTCCCCAAAAAGGACCACAGACCCTACTTCTGGGCTCACCCTTGTCCACCCTTTGAAGCCATCTTTCCCAAGTTTTGTTCATCAGAAACTAGAACTAATGATGCATTTATACATCATCTCCAACAGAGTAGAAGAGAGCAGAGATTCAGATGGGGAAATTCAATTTTGCCAGACTACCCTCCCACAATTAAATGGCTTTAAAGAAAATCCTCAATATGATTTGCCTATAAAAACATACTTTCATTCACGTCCCTTGCAATGTGAAAGATGGATGCTATGGAAACTGTCACTCAGACTTTTGCCTGTGGCTTTGTTTTATTAAGCAAAGAAATTACAAAGGGCTGTGCCAGGACACAGTGGTGGGGCTTTAAGAGTCTGCTTCCCGAAATTCTCAAGCATTCTGTATTTTCCTTTATTTATTTATTTTTTCCAAAATTCTGGCTCAATGTAGTCCCCTGCTGCTGCTCTTTCCCCATATGGACAACATTTGTCTTTCGTTTACTCAGCCAGCTGCAATGTGTGCTCCCTCCAAAACCCTTATTCTCTTTGTTTATATCCAGATCATACCACACACGATAGTATCATCTGAGTAGCTGCATCCCGCTGATTCCAGACACTGCATACAGACAAACCACTTCAGACCCATAAATACAATTTCACCATGGTCTCTGCTGCTGGACAGGATGCTTCCTCAGCAAGCTGTTCTTCATGGGAGCCCTCTGTGCTATGCTCACCCCGTGTAGGTATCAAATACAGACAGTCTGGTAGCACGTCAGCAGCTCCTGGCTTTTGTTAGATTGAACTTGCTGACTGACTGGAGTCCCGCTGCCTAAACACAGGGTTGCATGTATGTGAAGTGGGATGGTGACATTGAAATGTAAGAGCATGGTGGCAGGAGGTCTGTAACGGGACCTGCTGAAGAAGCATGCTTGGCCAGTGCCCACCACACTAGGAGCTAGGTCAACAGTCAGGTCTGCATTATTCCCAACTTCGCCTCTGTGTTCAGTAGTTAGAAGACATCAGGTGAGATGTCAGGTTAGGTCCTGTGACAGACATGGTGCCGCACAAGGCTTGTACCTTAGGAACATGACTACTTCTGAAGTGTCTGTGACCCTCTTACAGCCTCCCGTCCTGTGCTGCAGTGCAGCTTTGCTCTTGCTCTAACAGCTTTCCACCGATCGCAGAACAGGACAACTAACTGCATCTGTCTGGAGGGGTAAAAGGCAGAAGCTGCAGGGCTGGGCTGCCAGAGCAGGGGATGTGAACTAGCTCTCTGAAACAGAACTCCTCCCTTCTGTTGAGTTCCCTGGTGTGATGGAACGGGGGTTTGTAACAGCAGCAAACATTACTTTCATTCAATGAACAGCAAATGAAAACATGTTTTTTTGTTATTGTTTTTAATATCTAAACACTCTCTTCTGTGCCAAAAGATCAAAGCTCTGCACTTCAGCATACAGGTTACAGATTTGGGACTTGGGAACAGTGTAGGTGAGGTAAATATACCCTCATTCTGACATTCATGTCGCCGGAGTCCTCCTATCTAATCTGCAAGCTCAGGTACAGTGTGGGTACCCATGTGCCTAACCCTGAGTTGGACTTTTTCCACTTGCACCCTGAAGTATCTTTTAGGGTATATCCTCCTGTCCTGTCCACACGTTGGAATAGCAACGCCCATGTTGTCATCTGCTCTCTTACAACCACAAAGCACTGGAAGTCTGAGGACTAATCAAGAGAAGAAAAGATGTTTGTGATGGCGACCTCTCAGATTGTTTTGTAGTGGCTGGCAGCAAACCAATGCTCCTCTCCAAGGCTTCCCATAGGAAGATGTGGGAGAGACTTTGTAGAGTCAGGACAATCCCCTGTATGCTTCTTGTTTGTACAAGAAGCATTTGCTGCAGTTCCCTGTGGAACAGTTTTCTCGGAGGCCACTGAAATACCAGCCACAGTAATTTACCAATAAGATTCCATGCAGTTGATGTCACCACATAAGAGAAGATGGACAGTACTCTTTCTGACAGGGAGGAAAAAAAAAAAAAAAAAAAAAAGTTCTTCTCTTTGGAGAGTACATAAATAATGAGAAAATGAGGTCACATGGGATAAATTATATGATGGAATGAGAGCTGGGGTGTTTGCAAGTCTTCCTGACCATTCTCAGGGAGAAGCAAATGCTGCTTCCAGCTGGGAGCTGGCATGAGCAGAGCTGTGTGCTGTGCTTCACACATCTGGCAGAAGGATGAGGGAAGGGCACATGCAGGTATGTGCTACTGATCGTGTACATATGGACACTCAAAGAATGCTCCAACCTGTCCCTGATACACATTAGCATACTAAGTACTAGATACAAAAACGTTCAAGGTCAGGCTTTAGACAACTTCCTTCTGTTTTTTGCAGTTCTGAGCTGACTTCTTCCAACACTTGCTGTTCTAGAAGTATGTCTCTGAAGGGAACAGGACTTTCTTGAATCTCTGTGATAAAATGGCAGAATCTTAGTAACAATGATAGGATGTGTCACCAGGTTGTAGGTAATCCTAAGAGCATGACTAAGCTGAGGCAGCCATCTATAAAACCCTTTCTGGGGAGCTGCACCATCTGTCTTCAAATACAGAGAATCAGCTACACTTTAGAAGCATGCCAGGAATGGTCCCTTTCAAAAGAATTAGTGCCAGGAAGACTGCAGTGATTTATGTGGTTTAGGTTACCTCATTTTCAGCAGATCAGACTTGGAGGGTAGAGACTGTAGGCCAGTAACAGCCTGCTGTTTCATGACCTAGCACATGGTTTGTGTCTTCTATCAACAGGGCTAAAGGTGGCGTTTACACAACTGGGAGGGAGGCATCAATGAAAATTCCAGAGACCATAAAAAAGTCAAATTCTGGTTAGTTTCATCTGGTCACCAACACCTTTAAGGACAATGGCATCTTCAACACAGGAGCAGAGGAAAGATTTAAGTAAGCAAGTTTCAAATAGCAAAGGGTGTGGGGAAAATATATCGTACCTTCAGCACTTGGTCCTTCCACAGTGCAGGGGTGGAAATAGGTGGTCCATGAGGTTCCTTCCAAGCCTATATGTCGTTTTGCTGCTGACTAAAACAAGAAAGACAGTGAGCAAATGCTGATGTTTCCACCGCCTACCAGGAAAAGGAAAAGCAACTTCCAGTCATCATTTGTAGCAGTAGAGCTACATTCTGATAAAAAATACATTAAGTTCTCAGTGACCCCTCATTTCCACAGGAGAAGTTAAGGACAGCTGTCACCCCATTAGTCACACTTCAAAATTCCAAGCCACCTGCCAGGACAGAGAGCAGTGTGCTAACAAATTTTTTAACAATGTCATCCTAGAACAAGAGACTGGAGTACTGAGAGAACTCATGCTTTAATAGACACTGAAATCACAAAGGAAGAAGGCCAAATGCCTTAGCAATTTCAATAAAAATATGAAAATCTTTTTACATGGTAAATTTCATAATATAAAAAGTTTAATGCTGTCTGAAAACAGAGTTTTAATTTACAAAAAAAGTCCATATAGGCCAAACATGGCTAACACTGCATACAAGGAGAGCAAGTGCTAAAGGGCTGCTGCTTGGAAGAGTCTTTGCTGACAGTCCTCTCTGAGTTATCTTCAACGCTCTTTGAAGGAGTTCTGCAACCGAGGGGCCAAGTTTTCCATGCACATTTGCAACTTTTCTGGTCTGCATGGCAATGCAATGAACCCAAACCATTATTATCACCTAGCCTGAAACTACCAGTGTTTCTTCACAGATTCACAGATTTTCTGTCCTCCTAGATCTGTTCTGCAACTTGAAAGAGATGGTCACAAACCAGTTTGATCTAATGACAGGAAATATGGCCAAGAGTGATATACATGGGTGTAGCACCCCTTCAATGCTTTTTCCTTGTTTAAATAAGGTGTCACTAAAAAGAAGGAAAATCAGTAACCAGTCAGAGTTCAGGCTAACCAACAAAACCAAATTAATCTGGATTTTGTTCAGTGAGATTATTTACTGTTCCCCTTTAGTTTAAGCTAAAGACAGTCAATAAAATATCTGCAATTGGTATCTCACACAGTAAAATATACTGAATAAAACCAAACTAAAACACATTCTATGGCCTTGGGGAACTGTTGCACATGGCAGGTTTAATGTGGAAGTTGGTAACACCTAATTCTTATTGCTCACTGTATTAAGCAGTGTTGTCACTTGTACCATGCACAAATACAACAACGACAAATGCATTTAAACTCCACAGAAGGGATTCTAATATCAAGCGCAGAACATGTTATTTTCATTTCCTGAATTTCTCCACATATTGGGCAAACCTGATAAAACTTATTTTCCTCACAAAGGGGTTGTTTCTCATTCAGGTGGTGGAGGAGTGAGGCACAAAGTGTGTGAAGTGTCTCCCAGACAAGCAAGCATGCATTTCATGGCTCTCATTAAGCCAATAGAAGTGTCCTCTGTCAAGCTAATGGAAATAAATTTCTCAAAAGACTTGTTCTAGTGACACTCACCTTCCATATTTATACAACACCAATTTCCCAAATACTGAACTTCCTTTACATCTGAACCCTTTCCCACTTCTAATACTCCCCCCTCCCCTTAAAAAAAACACAACACAACAGAAGAACCACCCCCCACCCCTGATTTATCTTTCTGAAAACTTAAAGCCAGTATGAAACCTACTGGCAGCATGAAAATGGTTTGTACCAAAATGGCAATACAGAATTTCTACAGATTAAAGATCCTTTAGTTATGGAAGTAAACTACAAGTAAAGAGGCTTATTTCCGGCATGTTATGCAGCACTACAGGGAATATTTGCTGTTGCTATAAACAAAAAGCTGCCCACTTCCATCCTGGATGTTCCTGGGATGTCGTTCTAAAACAGTTATGCTGGTTGGAAATGGAGTGGGTCACACGGAGTCCGTCAGCAGTCTTGTGACCACAGCAAGTTGCATGATCAGCAAAATTGCCATCTACATGACATGTAGATACTGTACTGACTCATTTGGGCCCACTATTCTAATATTTCCCACCTAATGGCGAGAAGATATCTAGCACCAAACCATCTCAGAAAGATGTAATATACAGACAAATAACTTGAATTGTATGAGTTGAATGGGTTTACTCGACTGCTTTGCTACGTTGCATAATATGAGTAAGTCACTACTCTTTCTTTCTGCACTGAAACTTTTGTGATCAACCATCCATTGTTAGCTGACTATAACAACACAGTCCTATATTCTTTGCCTTTAGCACTTGTGTGAATTTCTTGTGATAGTGAAAGCATTCTCCCAACACCAGTGGATTCTAGAATATACTCTAAGCAAGCATTTCATATGTGCACCACAAGTAAGCTGAACCTAAGTAATTTTATATTACAGTATCAGAATTGAAACCTCTGTCCTGCTATCACGCTTTTCCTGCATGATCCCCCTAAAAATCACAAATGTTCAGGTCCACATTTTCAAGAAGAGCATCCAGACATGACAAGTGCAACAATTATCTGCATCAGCAACGATACCCTAATAAATTTAGAGATCTGACCGCACTCACCATTCAGGTAGTCAGTTGCAAGACTGGAATTTGACTTAAGATCCATGTAAAACTCAGGGCCTAATTAATAAGCCTCACAACACCTCTGTGAGGTAGGTACGTAAGTATTACTATCCCCACTTAGATAGACAGGGAAGACGAGGCACAGAGAGGTGAAGTGATTAGCCTTCAGTCACTTTACAAATTTTGGGAGTGCATAATAGAAACCAAAAGCCTTGGTAATCCAGTGCTCCGACTTCATAGCACATGGCCTGTGAAATACTTTGCTTGGATCTAAGTGTGCTGAGTTAATATCCAGAGTTTTCAGTGCACATAAATTATCATTTTGATTCTGATTACATCACTGCATTTAATGGCCACTTAAAAAATAATCATCTCCAACTTGATCCACAACACCTAAATACCATCTAGCTTAGGAAAGCTTAGTGTTTTTTACACATCGCCTCTGGGGCGCTCTTGGTTCTCTTTTCTCAGATCAGAGAGTGCACAGGTTCTGCATAGAGCTGGTCTGCATGTCCCCTCATATACATGTTCTGACTGCACACTGACACTAACCTATCTCATCTGTGCATACTGGTATACGTGCTCCTGAAGAAACTTGTTTCCTTAGCCAGGGAAAGAGCTCATCAGAGACACATCTACAGATATTTGGAAAGATCTAGAAGGAGAAGGATTTATTTGGACAGATGATTTCTAAGTCACATATACTTATGTTACATTCCTGCCTACTGTGAAACCATAAGATTCACTTTTCTGCGCACACTTAGCAGACAGAAGACATCTATGCTGCCCAAATAATTGCCAGGATGAAAATTTCAGCATCATAACACTGTGTGCCAGAAAGATCGGAGCATTCAATAAAAACAGAACTTGCTTCTCTGGCACAGCCTTACTACCTCATTCTGAGGCTCACCTTGCCTATTATACTTAAAACATTTTTTGGGGAGCAGACCAACCAGCAAAAAATCACCTGAAAGGTTTCCCTCCAGAAAAAAGTTACCTGAGATGCAGGTTTTAGAATGGGGCATCTCTCTCCTCTTGTCTGCGTCACCAGCCTTTAAATGATGCAAGAGAACTGCCAGTATCAAGCTGCTATGGAGTTGTATTGCCAGCAATTTCTTGTGTTTCGCTAACAACTTAGCAGAGATACCTAGAGGTGTCTTATCTTGTCCTCTCTGTCAGTCTTGGAAACCACCCAAAGAAACGGCTTGTACTTCTCCAGGCAGAAACTTGTGCACACTTTCTTTGCGGTATAAATGAAAGTTTATACCACTCCTCTCGCTTCCCTCTCCAATCCCTGATATGTATAATTTTTGTATAAAAAGACAGCTGAAAAACCTCCTGTTAGGATAAGAAATACAAGTAGGTGGCTTAAAATCTAGTATTTTATGAACAGAACAAGATTCATTGGACCTGTTGCAGCAAATACGGAACACTACATAGAACCTGTTATCAAGTGAGTCTTGCCAAGGTCCTGTTAAGGGAAGCTAAAACCCATCTGTGTAAGGCCCATGTTTCCACACAGTAACAGACAGGGCCAATCTGTCACATTCCTGTGTATTGACAACTGTGGGTATGACCATGGCTTCTTTGATAATATTCTGTGGTTCTATATTGATAAAGGCAAGTGGGCAGAAGCAAATACTTTAACAAGACTCTAAGTCATCAGTTGGTACTCAAGACATTTCAACATTTGGAGGAAGGAAAAAATCTTCCCGGTGATAAGAATTTATAACCATTCCCAGATGGCAGCCTCAAGGGGAGTACGGTTCCTGGAGTGCCACTAGAAGGTGGAGAATGAGCTGATGTCACTGCACTTGGAGTTTCAGGGTGTCTGTGTCCATTTGGAGGGTTCTTTTGTGGAGAAGCAAGTTGTTGCTCAATAGACAGGTCCTTCAGCTCCAGCTTATCTGCACTTTCTTCTTTGCTGTGACGTGGAGATAAGTTTAGCAAGCTGAGAACATCTTTCTTAGAAGTCATTGTGCCAGGAGCTCCTCGGAGAATCTTTACTGGGCCAGTGGAGTGCTGGGGAGTGTTCTGCCAGAACATCTTTAAGTTGTGAATTGCTTGCACTTTTTCATCAATGGCAGCCATTTTTAATTTGTCGATGTCTGGGGCATCAGCTGGACTTGAACGAGCAGAACCAGCTGAGGAATAAGATAGAGCAGGAGATGGGGTGCTGCCACCGGGAGACTGATGCCCTGAGCTTGGAGAGAGATTTCTGGGTGATTTAGAAATATGAGCACTGTAAGGAGAGCTAGGGTACTTGAGCTTAAAGTGAGGCTGCTCAGTTAAGGACCCATGTAAATCACAACTTGGAGATGGCTGTCCACTGTATTGGCCTGTGCCTTCTTTGTTTGACATCTCCGATGTCGTGGGGCTATTATAGCCAGAACTCACTTTCTGAAGGGATGAACTCCTTGTTGGAGGCTTTGGTTTAATTGCAACAGGTGAAGACTGATTCTTCTGACTAGAGCTGATTGGCCTACTGAATGCACTCGTCTCTGAAGATCTGAATGCAGATATACCTGCTGGCGTAGAAGCTGCATCATCTGAATTTTTGCTCTTACTTATTTGGCTGCTGCTTCTCTGAAGACGTTCAACAGCAATGAGATGACTCTGAGTTTCCTCCAGGATTTTTTGAGCCAACTCTTGGGGATCAAGCTTTGGATTACTGTCCTCCTGGGATTTGACAGTGCTGTCAGTCTCAGTGCTAGACTGGTCAGATTCTCCAGTATCAGAACTTGCAAGTTTCCCAACTTTTTGGAAAGGTGAGTTTGGACTGGGAATAAGAGTCATTTTAACAGGAGAATTTGGTGTACTTATGCTCCCTTTGGAATTGACAAGCTCTTTAATACCTCCAGTTTGACCTGTTTGGGGATGTTTGTTATCTGGGGAAAATCTTGTTTTTACGTTTTCTTGGTAACTGGCTAAAGGCTCATTGCTGATTATAGAAAAACCTTCATACTCTTCCTCATCTTTGCTGGCTACAGTGCTGGTTTGTGGTGACAACTGACTCTGTATTGCAGACCTATGCAGATAGATGTTCTTCGGCCTCTCATAGTCCTGACGTCCTCTGTGTCCCACACCATCTGGCATGCTCTCCGGCTTGGAAACAAAACTCATGGAAGAGGCAATAGAGCTCAGGCTATACACAGAAATGGCATCTGATGCAATGCTGTCTGGACAAGTAGGAGAGAATGGTGAGTTTTGATACTGGGGTACAGGGTTGGAAATAGACTGAGCAGAAGCCAGTGACTCTAGTGATGAGGAACTGTCCAGGCTAAGGCGCTTAGGCAGCTCTGTAGAATCTAAAAAAAAAAAAAAAACAAAAAACAAGAAAAAAGTACAAGCATGCCCCTAGATACACAGTAAAACAAAATAAAAACAAGTAATGTTCTTATAAGAATTAAGAGAAAATGCTACAAAGCATGCACTATGCTACTTCAAAAGAAAAATAACAAAACAAAATGAAAAAAAGAACCAACAACCTACAACTTAGGTGAGAAAAATAATGTGCACAGGAAATGCATGGACAGGAACCTCAGACCAAGTATCCTAGAGGAAAACTTTGGGAACTTGTCAATTTATTATGATTTTATATCTCAAAATCTTCCATTTGCTGGAGTCTATTCCCAGCTTTGACCTCAGCCAAGCCTTAGTGTTTGTTTTCCATAAGAAAATTATATTTGCTGCATCTCTCGTATGATGTATGGTCTATGATGCATGTATGATGATGAATGTATGATGTCTGCAAAAGGTAAGAGTGTGAGATTACAATAAAAGCCATTGTGATCAAATCATCAGATGGTTATAGGAGCAAAAACTTCTGTAAGTAGCTTTACCAAAAAGTGCCAGCAAGGACTGTAGAGCAAAGTGCATGGTCCTCCTATTAGCTTGTTTCCCAGTTTTCAGAATCACCTCCTCTTGCCCAACTTCACAAAGGTCAAAACCTGTAGTGGAATACAGAGCAAAAAATCATACCTCATAAAAAGATCCCATGTCCTAAACAAGTGTCATCTTGTTTATAACACAAACAGAACAAAGAGATATGAAATCCTGCAGTGTCCTGGAATGATGTCTCCTCACTTACAATATACTTTTTGCTAGTTTGGTTTTATTACTATTTAACACACCTTCTTGGAAGCCTTATTGGGCTGGACATATTCAACACAAGCATACACAAATCGGTCTGGTCCAAACTGATATATAAATGCACTGGTCGGCATTTTAGCTACAAATTATATGCAATTATCAGGGAATGATGGACTAAATGAATCTCGGGGACAGGGTCTCACATGCCCCTAGCGTTCATTCATTAATCCAAAGCTTTCTCACAGGAATGGGTCTGAGGAAGAACAAAAACCTTGGAATTTAGCAAATGGGCAGCAAGAGGCATAAATGTATGAGTGAAACGATGTTAGACTTTTATGAGCTCTTCATGTAGCCTTCTTGGACATCTCTTTCTGCCTCTTCCATGCAAAGCCCTTCATCTAAACAGCAGCCAAGCCAGAATAAATTCTAGTTTGATACTTAGTTCTCATCTGCCTCTTCTGTAGAACGTAGACTCTGGTACTTACTCTCACCCTGATATGCCCTGTCCTTGTCCATTGTGCAGGTTTCCCAGATAAAGGGATGATTGGTTCACTGCATGTAGAAGACTAGAAGCAAACTCACAAGTACGTATTATGAACAACAGTGGGTCAGGATCCTGAAATAAAAACAGGGTTTAAACCAACCTGACAGCACCAGGCTGCTGTAAACCCTGAAATCCATATTCTGCTGACTCAGGGTAAGTTCTGGGGCATGAGAGAAATACTCCTTATCACTGGCCAAACAGTGAGTGAAACGTCTGTGTATGTGAACTGGTAGAGGTATACTGAGCAGTCAGGGATCACATCCAGAGATGCAGAGACCAAAATGAACCCAGACAAACAAATCTAAAACTATGAGATTTATCGCTACTTCAAGCCACCATATAAAACTACCAATAGTTTTTAGAAAGATAATAGAAAGAAATGTTTTCCTACCTAAAGCTGCCAGAAACTCATGACAGCCAGGAAGCCTCCAGAGTTGGACACTGATGGAAACCTGGATTGGTGCAGAGGAGAAATCTTGTTCCTTCTCACCTGCCTGAAGTTGAACCAGGACCTGATGTAGCTGAAAATAACAATGCAAACATTAGCCATTCCTTAGAAATTAAATAACTGCTTTTCTGACAATCACAGCTAAGGAAATAAACTGCAAACAGCCCTTCCCCTGTACACCTGTACACTCAGCTGCTGGTCCTGAATGGAGCAGTGGGATGAAAGGTCTGAGCACAGGGAGCAGTCCAGAAACAGCAATGATGGACAAACTTGAACAGCGGCAAATCTAGAGACAGAGCAGGAGTGAGGGTCGGGGGTGTGGCAAGCAGAAACTGACCAAGGAGAAGGAAGGACAGCTTTCCTAATACCTCTATGGTCTCCCAGGAATGAATTTTCTCAACTGTTCTCAAACAAGTAGCAAAGTTGAGAAAAAAATGTGTTTATGAAGATCTGACACAAATTAAGGTGTCAAGATCCAATCTAACTCAAAAATACAGCCAGAGCAGGAAGGATGGAAAGTCATTAATCAGGGACCAGCTAACCTCAGGACCACCCATCTCTTCCAACCCACAAAGGCTTACGCAGTCTTTTTTCCACATTAGCACCATGGAGCAAATTCCAGGCCTGAAAGCAGGGTGAAGACACTACCCTGCAGCTCAGGAAAATGGCTCTGCAGTGACCAAGGCATTTAATCCTGCACAGCAGCATCACTCCCCAGTGCATGTAATACTCACCATTCCCACCACATTTTTAACAGCCTTCATGCAGCAAATAACAAAGAAGGAAAAGAGAGGAGAAAAGAAAGAAAGAACTCAGGTTATTCTGTGCTATAAAATGCCTGTAATAGGGAGCCCTGCAGTGCAGGGACATATCCACATGCAAAACAGCATCCTGACTGGCAAGATGCTCTGTTCCGAGAAAGAAGGGAGCAATGGAAATGACTTGTGCTGTGAATCAGGAATCCAGCAGTGTGGGAACAGGCAGCTGAAATCTGGGAGTGCCCAGCTCATTACAATCAATTCAGACACATAGCAGGCATATACCCAGTCCAACCCACATTCTGGCAGAAGGCTGAACATAAAACAAGCCCTTCTATTGTTTTCACTGGGATATATTATTGGCACTTAAATAGTCAGCAATCTCTAGCTTTTCCTTGTATATGTAGTAGTACCAGAGTTCATTCTTTTGTGTTTCCTGCCTTCCATTTTGCACTAAAATTAAGTATTTCCTATTCAGAGCATGAGATCAAGCAACCTGCCTTGCTGCTTCAGTAACGTCAAGAGCACCTGCTCCCTTACAACACCAATCAGCCTTGCTGGAAAGACAGAAAAAAGCAACACTCACTGACTGAGCTGTTTGTAATTATGCTTCAGTTTTGAACAGTCTTCTCTCCTTTGGGACAGGCAGAGCCTTATCTCACCAACTGAACCGCTGAGAATAATGAGGGGAGAAAAGCAAGTAACAGCAGAAGATGTGAGAGCTAAGCTGAAAAATCCTAACTTGTACCCAGATAGATTCTTGTGCAAAAGGGAATTCTGCCTGGGGTTTGGGCTATAGAAGAACATTTGCAAAAACAATGCAATACCCCTGCCAATACTTATTGCAAGGGGCACCTGAGGAAATAGCAAGTGCATCTTTTGCTAGTCATCAACAGCCATCTGAATGTTTTGGGTGATTTAATTATCTGAGGCAAGACAACAATCACAAAGTAAAGACATTGACACTGTCACACATTCAAATCTACTGGAATGTCATTCTCTATGCATCATATCCCATTTACTCTGGGCCTTCCTCTGGAGGTAAGGAGGAAAAAATAACCCTGCTATTCAACCACAGAAGTCTCAGACACTAACAGAAGAGCCAAGGCAAGAAAGCAAAATCCTGTAACCGACAAGCCATTAGAAATATCCCATGTTATTGTAAATTTTGGCAAGAAACTCTTTGAATCAGATGTAGTCAAATGGATGGACAAAGCAGGCTTCTTAATGGATGATTACAAAGCTGTTATTTTGTATTTTGTGCAGATAGACTTACAATTACAGAAACCCTCTAAAACTAAACAGGGATAAACCCAGATATTTACCATGGTACTTCCCTATAACATTTCTGCATGGAAAAAGCAAAAAGAAAGTGAGCTTTTCACCTATCAACTATGTGCAGTGTGTTCACTTACTAAGGCAAGCACCAACATAAACCTTGTTAGTGGAGCAATCAGGACAGTAAAAAAACATATAACGGAAAGCCAGCCAGGCCAGTGACACAGAGTAAGGTTAGGTTCTGCTAGGCATGCTACAAAGACTGGTAAGAGGAAGGAATGTCAAGGAGATGGGTTGTGTGTCTGTGTAGGGGGCACGACTCCCACAGCCACAGGTGGCAATGCCTTTCTCTTAAAGAAGGTGAATTCTTTCAGCAGAGCAACAAGCACTCAAACCAGAAGAAGCATAGGCCTGAAAGTTCTCAGACAGAGCACTGTCCAAAGTCAGGTATTCCTTGAGGTATTGGTAATTACAGTGGGCAGAGACGAGCCAACATGGGCCTTGAATAGGACGGCCAAAAAACAATTAGTGCTTCTACCACTAATTTCCCATATTTTGCTTCCCCCTCACCATAGTACATATTATGTTTTCACTTCTGCCACTGAACTGGGAGACCCTTGCAAGGCCATGCACACCAATAATATACCTGCATTTTACCCTTCTGGACACACTTTCATTCACACAAATAGAGAAATTTAAAATTTCAACCCTGAAGACTCCTAGCAGACTCTGGGGCTGATAAACCAGGGCATAAACTGTTCTGTGTGTTTCTGAATTTACTGACCTGAGAAGAACCATTTGGAAACTGGTACTGGAGAAGACCCTCCCAACTTACCCTGTTGATTAGCTGTTCTCCTGTTTCTGAAGCTGTGATAAGTTTACAAAGTGCCTGAAGTGCAGGGTTAGGCAAACCTGAAAAAAATCAGAAAAAAACAGGGGTTGTTCAAGTCTTGTTGCTTGCCTGCTAGAAATGCAACAATCTGAACAGAATATAACTTCAGATAACTCCTAAAGTCTTTCTCCCCCATCACTGAGTGATTATGAAAATAGCATCAATTTCCAGAAAACAAAGCTTTCCCAACTTTGTATTTGATTATACAATTTCTGACTGACAACTGGAAGAAGAAAAAGTCACATCATACTTCCCAGATACTGGACCCAGTGGTAAATGATTACAATCTATGATAAAATTTACAGTACAAATTTACTTCTAGAACATCTGTCCTGTTAAATGCTTTTATTTCATTGCTGTAGAAACCTAGAACAACAGCACCATTTTGCAGGCTTACATCAAAGACAGGCAGGGAAAGGCGGATGTCTGCTTGGACGTATGAGAACAGAGCCCATGGCGGGCCTGCTTCTTACCTAGGAGGGACTGTATGGTGGTGCTGCACTGCTGCAGCCGCTCACCAGGGTCAGAGGTTGGGAAGAACACTGCTGCTGGAAGGCCACTGGCTGGAGGGTCCAACCGAAATCCTACCGCAGTGAGTAGTGCCTGCCAGCCTGGGATGCCACCAACTTTATTCTCCACACTTTGTTGGGAGGTATACATGGAGTTGTGCTGCCCATTCTGGATTCGCTGCAATGATTTCTCCACCTGTGGGGAAAACACAGCATGAGCTTATTTTAAAAGTGATTTCATTTTTCACATTAAAGATGCAAGAACTATGGGCTGAGGGATAGCAATGCTGATGCTGAACTTGGCTTGTCACAAGCATAAGGATGCTAGTGCCCTTGAAAACACAGGCTTCAGTATCTCAACACTCACAGCTTTAAAATCACTCGGATGAGTGTCACTGGTCTCTCTTGGATCCTGGGGAAATGAATGCCACAGGAAACAAAGTACCAGTTTGATTGTGATCATCTCCTATAAACCTGGAAGTTGCATTTGTCCACACAGGATGACTCACTGTCAGGTTTCAGTCTCTTGAATACACTGTGCATTACCAGGCAAGATTGTGAAGCTATACGGTAAATAGTAAAGAGAGAGAAGTGTCCACAAAACCCAGCAACTGGGATGACTAGCAATACTCACAGGTTACCATCATCCCATGGATACTCCACATTCCTGTGGGACCACAGAAGACACTCCGGAAAGAAAAATACTAAAAATCATGAGATTATTCTTGTCACCTGGCAGCTTGACCTCAGTCCTGCTGCTCCCCGCAGAAGGTTACTGCCAAATTTGGGAACAAAAGTGCTTCATGTCCAAGTATGCAAAGAGCCTGTGTTCACTAGCTCTGCATCTCTGTGGCTGCTTCTTTGCCATGTCCATAGCTATTTTCTTATAGAAACAAATAACCCCAATCATAATCCCATTTTTAAAGCACAGACCCAAATCAACAACTCACACAAATTGGGTAGGTCTGGGGAAGATTTTGCCACAATACAGTTAGCATCTGCTCTGGGGACCCCATAAAGTGTCCCACTCTTTTCACACTGACCCAAAGTTTTAGGAAGGTAACACCTTACAGTAAAAGAGAAGGTTTGAAGGTTTATATTTTTGAGTGGTTACACATTGGGGTATCTGTCTTCCCGTTCTTAATTTACAGATGCATACCCATAGGTAACATCATCTCTCTACTACATGGGCTCCAATGCCCCTCCATGTGCCTGCTGGGTGCTGTAGTGTTTTCTTTCTCTTACCAGATGTAGCAGGACACGCAGGGCATCTCGTGCCCTTTCAGGATGCTGCAGAATCTCAGTCAGGGCCTGTCCTACTAGCGAAGAAGGACTGTTCAGCTTCATGTCACTCCCAATAAGCATGAAGCCTGCAGGGTCCAGAGAAGAGACTTACTGAGAATTGAAACAGACTGAGAATCTCTCATTTGTTACAGGAAACATGCAAAACAGAAGATATCCTCTGCCCTTTCAGATTAATGGAATAATGGTTTACTGTATACTGCACAGTTACGGTCTTTTCCTAAAGCTGCTATGCACTCACTGCCCAGCTCTATAGACTGAACTTCCAGAAAACTTCTGCATGCTTATCATCATCCTCTATTAAACCAATACTGTATTCCTGCTCAAGCAAGTGGAAAAACACTGTCTTGCATCTAAAACCTGTCCTAGCATGCCCCATGTCTCCTTTACAGCAGCAGACATCAAAAGATGCAAAACAGTGCTCACAGAAACAAACTCAGAAAAGCAAGAGCCTTCCTTGTCTCAGTCAAAAACCTGCCTTGGCTTATGTACCATATAAATGCTACCTTATCCAAACATCAGCACAAGGAACTCTGCCTATCCCTTCTCATCTACATGGTGTGCGGATATCTGTCCTCGCTCTGGTGCTCTGTCCAAGACTCACCACCAAAAGTCAAAGGTGGAAGCCTTTGTGCATAATGAACTTGCTTACATATCATGGAAGAGGCAATACTAAGAAAGCCTGAGTGGCTGTAATCCCCTACTTGGTGGTAATGCCAAGCACCTGTGTCCATGCTCATTCTGTTTTGCCTAAGTGGTCAATTGTTTTTTTGAATGGTCTTTCCTTTGAGACAACAAAGTCTTACAAGGAAAATAAAATACAAATTGCACTGTGGACTCTAACATAAACTCAGTTCCAATCTGATATTCTCTGAATCATGTCTTAACACTGGACTCAACAAGCTTGAAATCACTCTGTCAGACTTACTCCAAGTGCTCATTTTAACAAGCTGTAGCAAGTTTCCTGCTCCTACAGAGACATACAGTTTACATCAGAGCCATATCCACAACAGCTGCCTGATCTAAAAAATGCAGTACTGCTGCCTGTGCAAAAACAGACATTTGGGGAGCACTTGCAGCTTTCAAAAACACAAGACTTGTGCTGAGAAAAACAAACAAAACCAAAAAACTAAAACCAGCTAATTTGCAATTATCCCAGTAACACTGTTGAACTCCAAGACTTGGTCTTTCTGAATCTTAACTTATTAATCAAATTGAGAAGGACCAAACTCCAGCACTTTACCCCGGGGCTTACACTGCTGAGAAACTTCCAGTGGAAGCAAGGGAAACCTTTCTGCTAAACAGACCAAAGGAGTAAGCCCTGCAAGGCTTATGGCACGAAAATCATAACTACTGATTGCTGCTACAACTTCTAGAAGTACTACTCTTGCCTTCTTGTTAGATTTTCATTACATTCTCAGTAAAAAAGTTCTGTTAATTTTCTCCAGCTAATTGCATCCCAAGCATACAGCAAGAAACTTGCCCCTATAAATTTCAAACATGCAGTGGAGTCGTTGTATCACACATTATTTCTTTACAGTCATGAAATCATCGTGACAAAACACACTTTACCTTGCAACTGCTTTAGATTATATCTAATCTGTAGCAAACTTACTATACAGTGAAATACTGCTGTTTTCCATGACACTGACTTTCAGCCACACTCAGATGAATCAGGGCTTGAAACGGCGACTGACTTCTGGGAGATCACAGGGAACATGCTACTACCAACTACCGGTTAGCACCACTCCTTGCTTAACTCAAACTATTTGGCATAAGAGCTTTCGCAGAAACCACATTTTGTTCATCAAAAGGCAGATTCTTCCTACCTGCCCAGTTGGATGGATGGGAGAACTGCTTGCTGCTCTGTACAGTTTTCATTGCTTCACCAAGAGCTGCACTGGCTTTCATCCCATTTAAGAGGGAGGAATAGAAGGCATGCACAAACATTTTGGAAGCAGCCACTGGAACTGGCCAGAGTGACACCAGGACACATTGAGTCCCGGCAGCCAGGAATGCTCTTGTCAAGCCAATGACTCCATCGGCAGTGACTTTGCTGTTGGATTCTTGGTAAGAGCCAAGAACCACTAATTTAACAGGAAGCCGCAGATCCAGGACATCAGCTGCAGTCAGCAGAAACTCCTGAAGAGGAGGACAGTCTGAGATGCTCTCCACATCACTGGCATCATCCTGCATCCGAAGGGATTCTGGGATTGTGTAGGGATTCCCAAATGAACTCTTGCTGCTGACTGGATTGCTGTCAGTGTTGGGTGTCAGGACCAGAGCAGCCAACTTCCATGAGACATGGGTTGCAAAATGGACGCATTCTGCCTGAGTGAGGGCACTCATCACTCTCTCTTTTGTTGCTGCACTGCCAACTAAGGGTTGGCAGCCAAGTAACTCAGATACCATAAATGCTTCCTCTTCTGCAGAGGGCATAGGTCCCCATAGCCACCTGTCCATAACGGCTGAAGGGAGCTTGGGATTCCCTATGACAGCTGCC
Organism: Oxyura jamaicensis; assembly: GCF_011077185.1. Taxonomy (NCBI): domain Eukaryota; kingdom Metazoa; phylum Chordata; class Aves; order Anseriformes; family Anatidae; genus Oxyura; species Oxyura jamaicensis. Next base: position 388,002 of record NC_048907.1, on the reverse strand, counting down.
ATTGAGGTAGAACTGGAGTAAGCAGGAGTACTCTTCCTCACATGGGACTACAGAGAGAAAAAGAAAGCAAAAAAGGGCTTCAAAGCTCTGCCTGTTGAGGTGTTGGTAGAAAAACATCTCAACTCTTTGGCTCTAAACAGAAGTCTGGTTGTCATAATAAAGCTTTGCATTTCATTAGTTTATTCAATTTAACTATTCCAAGGAACATCTCCACTTTAGTCCAGTCACGATTTCTATCCCCACTTCTTAGGAGAATAAATAGATAAGAAAAGAAAGGAACAGTCTTAGCCCAGGTCACGCTAGAGGGCTGTAGCAGAGCTAAAAGTATAAAGAAGATCCCAGTTTCCCACCTTAAGGGAGGATTATTTGTAATCATTGGTTTCTGGCACTTGTATTTCAAGGATCAGCATCTCCACTGCCAGCAGCACAGTGCTGCATGCAACTAATTACTGGGGCCTGATACTGACCGAAAAGCCTAATCCCTACATCAGTAACAGAGGAAAAAATCAGACCCTTTTGCTGTTCCAGTGACTACGTCTAACACAGTGCAGGGAAGACATGCAGCAAAACTGCTCAGCAAAAACAGATTCTCCCCAGAGATGTGGGCCTTAGAAAAGCTGATGGTTGTTGGCATACATCAGCATGAAGGTATTTTTGAAAGATTTGCCAGTGGTATTGGGTTTGCCTTATGGCTTCATTATCATGAGACATTAATAGCCTTCTCCACACAGAAAGCTGAGAAGCAAACATACCAGAATGTGACAGGACTGTTAACTCACCAAGGAAGCTCAGTATATATCACAAACACCTACATTTCTGCAGTCTGCCATGTAGCTCGACACCCCAGGACATGCCACCCTTTACAAGAGGATATCCAAATGATCCATTCACTTTGTTCTTCCAGGCATGCCTGGGGCTGTGATTTTGTGCTGCAGAAACTACACCAGAGTCTACTTCACATACGACTGGGGTGCTCAGCATGCTCATCAGCCCTGGAAGTGCCTTGGGAAGGTGGTACATATTTGGCTTCTATTCTTTGTCTGGTGTAGCAGGACAGAGCTGCTGCTATTCCAGCATGTATAGGAACTTACAACTCAGAAGAGAGTATCTATGAGAAGAAGGTTTTATAAGGCAATGTCAGACCTTGGAGCTGGGATTCAGCGACTGGATGGATGGCACTGCAATTAGGCTGAAGCGCTCATAGAGGTACTCATTGGAGGAACTGCCCTTCAGGAGAGCAAAAGGAATGAGGTACAGTTCTCCCTCCAGAACCAGTATCAGCTGGCGGTGGCGGCCAACAGGCCCACTGGAATGCATCAAGCCCTGTAAAGTAAAGAGATAGAATCAGTTTGGTCCTTTGACTCCAGCAGTTCCCAGTCTGCACTCTCAAAAGTGTCAGGCTCTAGTCTGACCCCACGGTTTGGAAATACCCACATCAGAATTATATTCCATGTGAATGCAGATGCAGTGACTGGTAGACACATAGTGGCATTGGACAGTTCTATAAAGCTGGATTGTTGCTTATCTGTGCATGAACAAACCCAATCTGGTGAATGGGCCTTGAGTCCACTAAACATGCTCCGTAGTCATGCACAGCTGAAGCAAGTTTGCTGGGACATAGTCTCACCACAGTGCAGCAATTCCTTCAGCTGCAGTATAAACTCTATCATTCCCAATCACCTGCATCTTGTAAAATTACTAGCACCTCTTTCTATGAGAGATAATGCTTTTTCTAGTATTGAACTTCAAAACAGCAATTTCCCATATAAAAGTAAAAAATCCACAGATAGACTGTCTATATGGCTTGCAATGCTAGATGCTTAACACTGATGCTTGACAGTTGACAGTTGATTAACTGTCCTGGTTTTAGCTAGGAGAGAGTTAATTTTCCTCCCAGTAGCTGGTAGCGTGCTATGTTTTGGATTTAGGATGAGACTAATGTTGATAACACGCTGATGTTTTACTTGTTGCAGAGCACTGCTTACACTAAGCCAAGGACTTTTCAGCTTCTCGCTCTGTCCTGCCAGTGGGCAGGCTGGGGGTGCAGCAAGAGCTGGGAGGGGACAGACCCAGGACAGCTGACCCAGACTGGCCAAAGGGGTATTCCATAATTCCATACCATCTGACAGCATGCTGAACAATATATAGGGGTGGCTAGCCGGGGTGGGGGACAGTGGCTGCTTGGGGATAGGCTGGGCATTGGTCAGTGGGTGGTGAGCAATTGCATTGTGCATCACTTGTTTTGTACATATGATTATTTTATTTTTCTATCCTAATAAACTGTCTCTACCTCAACCCACAGGTTTCAGTTTTTTCTCGTTTCTCTCCCCCATCCCAGAGAGGGAGGGGGGAGGGTGAGCGAATGGCTGTGTGGTGTTTAGCTGCCGGCCGGGTTAAACCACATCAACCCAGAGTCACAAATACAGGTTTAAACAGAGAGTATCCTTTGGATGGAGATGTGAGACAGAGAGATTAATAAACAGAAAAGATGCGACTGGGCACACACAATGACAACTGCTCCTGGTCCCACATAACTCTGGGAATTTCAGTCTTATTTCACAGTATCACAGAATAGCTGAAGTTGGAAGGAACCTCGGGAAGCCATCTGGTCCAACCCCACTGCTCAAGCTGGAACACCTAGAGCAGGCTCTCCACCTGGACCATGTCCAAGCAATTTTTTTAAAAAAAATCTTGTGTGTTGTAAAAATAATTAGTTATCACATCAGGACAGAGGAACTTCAAGTATTTACATTCACTCCAGTTTAAATACCTGCAGCAGGAAAAAAACGTCTAAAGGACCAATGCAAAACGACAGTAAATTTCTAAGCAATTGTACACCTTTAAGGTAGAGTGGCAGCCATATGCTGGCCTGTAAGTAAACCATTTGTTTAAAGACGAAACCTTTAGCAGAAGCTTGGGTGAGACTAAGTCCTCAACTCGACATAGTTTTGGAGATAATCAGTTCAACTAGTGTTGTTTCATTTTTCCTCTAGACTGACTGACGTTCCCAAAGACAAGCTAATTTTACAGTATTCACAGCAGGGCGGAGGCGAAGATCTAATTTGCAAGACTGTAAGTTCTTATAAGAATTTTAATTTCAAACCATTTAATCTCCATCAGATGTATCAAATATGTGTTTTGACAGACGAAAAGCAGCTACTTAGGCTACTAGGCAAATGAAGATGAAACTGCCTGAACCCATTTCAAGTAGATTTCTGAACTAGGTTCCAGTGTCTCCAAAACTGACTTCTTGATGGAAATTCTGGGCCTTCAACAGAACAGCAGAAAAAGTAGTGTATTTTTCGAACATATGGCTTGTATTTCATAAATAACACAGCCCCCCCCAAAACAAACAAACAAAAACAAACAAGCAAAAACCCAACAATTCTGAGGCCTCACTCTTTTTGGAAGAAATAACACCCATGTTCTACCTCCTTTCTGTTATTTATCAAATGTTAATCCCTTTTAAATCTCTGATTTAGAGAAAACTTATTTCAGCTGAGTTCCCATTTAACAGGGGACAGAACAATCTTCTTTATTTTGCTGCCAACGGTAAACTACTATCATGAAATATCTAATGGAAACACAAACTTTTAAAACACAGGGGGGTGTGAATAATGTCAGAAAATCCTGAAGTGCAGACGTACTGAATAAAAAACAGTCCAACAGAAAATAAATTGCTATTGTGCAGTCAGGGTGAATTTTACTGCTTGTGTCAGGTTTTATAGAGAGAGCTCAGACAAATGCACCTTGGTCCTAACACAATTCTTCCTCTCTGTCTTGTTCAGGGTCTAGATGGAGCAAACTGCCCAACTGCACTGTGATGCACTGATAGCTGAGGAATAATTTGAAATACACTGACCCCATCTCACTAGCAGTCAAAGAATAACAGGAATTTACAGTCAATATCAAGTGTTAGCTCTTAGGCAGCAACAAAGATGAATTAATATTATTAAGAAATAGAATTATCAGTCTGGTGGTTTCCTCCAAAGGGAGTTGGGAGCAAATCAGAAATACCAAAAACAAGATTATCTATAAGGGAGAATGTCAACAGTAGAAAGCAGAAGAAGAAAGATAGCAATGTGCTTTTAATGGCTTTTGAAGTGGGAACAAAATTCCTGAAGGATAACAAAATTTTCATTTAAAAGGAGATGAGAATAGTTGCTGACCTCTTGCTGTTTCAGGTGGAAGGGTATGCAGACTTTTTTTTTTTTTAATATCTTTAGGGGAGAGGAACAGACACAAACTGGCTAAACCATTAAGACAAAGAATCATAGAAAAGATGCTCCTGTCATTTCAGAAGCAGGAAGAATGCTCACACTGCTGCATCACACAGTATAGGCACACATAAGGCTAACTCCCCTGTCCACTGAATCCATCGCCATGGCAAGCCTTGCCATGAAGATGAATCTTCTCCATGCTCAGAACAGTTTTCCCTTCTCCCTGACCTATTTGTCCCTAGGTAGATCTGCCAAGTTTCCCAATTAGTGTTAGTGAATAAAAGATACACTTTCTTCATCAAAAGCATTATACTTTGGCAGCTGACCAGAAGAGGTACCATCAGCAACATCCTTTATTTCCACCTCCCAGTCAGGGAAGATCAAGTGGAAAGCTCCATGCCTCAGAAACAATTCCCAGGCTGTCTATTCTCGCTTTCCCACACAACAGGTGATTTTGGTTAAGTGTATCTTTATGTCTGTGTGTGCTAGAGGCTTACTCCTTCCAGTGGTCCTATCAGTAAGTCATAGAGTGCACGAAGCGGGGGTTTGCTGAAGGAAGTCTGCCTCCTTGGAAGAGATGATGTTCCATCCTTAACAGGAGACATGGTACTGCTGAATAGACTGGTCATGCTCTGACAGCTCCTGTAGGCAAAAGGCAAGTGAGAGGTTAGTTGCAGAAATCTGAGGTCCACAGCAAATTGCCCTGCCTTCATAATGCTGACAATGAGCCAGTCCCAGTTCATCCAAGCAGATGACTGTGCTCTGTAAGAGGGTTTTATTCTCCCATTCAGCTTCACACCACAATGAACAATGACATTAATGGTAGGGTGAACTAGCTGCAGACAGCAGCTTGCATTGCTATAGAGTTTCTCTATAAAATCAAGTGCCCAAAGTGCTGTTCACAACATTTATTACTTACCTATGAGTAGCAATTGTGTATGGGCAAACATGAGACCTGTTAACAATTGACTACAATCACAGGAAGATTTACAGTGGGGTTTTGCACCAAATAATCTAGCATGATACTGAAAGGAAATAGGAAAACAGGCAAGCAACGAGACATGAAGATTATGCCTGCCTTTGCTGTCACTCCTCTGGACGGCTCCATGAAGTCAGAGCTAAACCTCTTAGGCACTGATTCTGAAATAATCTTGAGTTGTATAAGCAGGTTAGAATCCACGTTTCCAGCAAGACAGCTGATCCGAAACCTGCTTCCCTACTAGCTTTATCATTTGTTGCAATGTTGTTTTGCTCCCATTTTCCAGTTCCATGTGGTAATGGCAGTACAAATGATGGTTTCCTTTATTTGCTATCTGTCCATCTCCAGTCATTCTCTTACAGTATTCACTCCCAAAACTGAGTCACAAAGCCGTCTCCAAGCCCCACCCAAATGCCACTACACAATTCTTTTTCTCTCCACCCCAGCAGAACTTATTTAGTTTCCTGATGATTTTTTCTTCATGCAAGCAGCTGAATGGAGTTAATCTGGACCTGTTTTAAAGTAACAAACAAAACCAACACTCACCCCTCTGGTTCCCCTCCAGACTCATCAAAATCTTTCCCATCGCTGACAGTAGTCCTTCTCAGCTCTGCTTTCCTTAAACACCAAGAAGTCTTCCAAACACTGCCATTATTTCTTGAACAGCCCCTCACTGCACACTTTGTAGCTCTCCTTATCTTCCCCAAAACCCAGCATGTTAACTATTTTTCCCACAAGCTTACACCTGCCTCCACTCTTACCAAGTTCAAGCTGTCAGCTACTCCTTAAAGGAGCAGTCTCTCCCTCTCTCTCACCCCAAAACTGCTATTGGCATTTCAGGGACACGAACAGCACCTTGTGCCACTGACCAGGAACCTGAACCTGAAGAATTCATGCAGCTATTCCTTTATTATATACACTACTTCCCAAACCAGTATTCATTCCCTTATCAGCTTTCCATGTAGATCAGGAGTCTACACCACACTTTTTATCTGTATTTATCTATATATAATGTGATAATTACTTACGCTAATTAGGTATTTGATATTCAGTCATTTATCTGTACTGTGTGTTCATCTCATGCTTCATTCATGACATGTTTCTGTACTTCCCTGTCTGCACATCCTTCTTCGCAGATGCTGCAAGTGTAGCATCTGGACTAGCACAGGCCTTCATAGTCTTCTGCACTACAGACACTCCTATCAACTGGTCAGCCACTTGGCAGTCACTTTCAGTTGCAAAGAGTACATATACATTGTGTGAGACCTACATGCAGCTCTTGTACGTAAGAATTATTGAACCATCTCCCTGTTCTCCAGGGACTTGGAGGTGCTGTCATCAACAAGAGGCTAGTGAACGTTATGTGAATGCTGACCTGGTGCCCATTTCCAACATCCCACAGACAGCTTTGCACGTGTTCTCCTGGCATCAGCACCTGGGTGTCATGCATCACCAAACACCAGCATTCTGAGGAGACCGAGATGGCATGGGTACAAAAACTTACTGCCCTGTTCAGGAAATGATGTTGCCTCCCACTCTAGTCTCTCTAATCAAGCAGCTGTGCTCCCCAGAAAGGTAGAAAGGTTATCCTTGGCATGGTGCCATGAATAACCCTTTTATGTAAAAAGGATAATTTTCCAGAAAGTTTAAACAGGTGGGCCTTAAAAAAAAAAAAAAAAAAGGGGGGGGGGGAAGAGGAGGGAGTGAAATGAGACATTTAACAGTAATGGGTCTGAAGTGCAACTAGAGCCACCGCTGGGGCTGTCCAGTAATGAAAACAACAAATCTCATGCATAGAAGGCCACCCATGAGAGAACACATGCTCCATTGCCTTCATGGTGTCAAATGCATTAAATGGGGGATTCCATGTCCAGATCATGCTCTGATGCTGCTGCATAGAGAAAGCCTCCTTCCATTCCTGGTCTCTGTGAACCACAGAGCCTCTCTTTTTCTCAAGTGTCTTCCAGTGCTGTGCACCTGTGCCAATTTATATGACAGGAAAGCAGCTATAGTTTCTTGGATTCATGACCAGCCCCTCACACTTCATCAGGACAGTAGACTGCAATGTCTTCTGTTAAGAATCTTTACTCTCAAAAAATGCCTTGCCTCTGTTCATTAGTTTTACCTCTTGCCTGAATCGATTCTTAGCTATCACCACACGAAATAAACAAAAGCAGACAGCTTTTGCATATGCAGGAAATCAGAACATAACTAAGTGTCTAATAGACATTAATACAGTTGATTGCATATCTGCTATGGGCATATGTACAGTATCTCTTTATACTCACAGATTAAGCCAAATTTCCAGGAAAAAGACAAGGTGAGCAAAATATTCCACTCAAGTGCACACCTTCTACCACTGACAAACCACAGGCCTGAGACATAGCCCTGACCTATTCTGACACATACCAACAAACAGATTTAGAAACTTCCTTTCTCCCCTCCCTTTTTCTCCTCAGCTGCTGCAACCAGTCACCAGACCCAGCTTACCTCATGTCTAAAAACTATTCACTAAAGAAAAAATGATGCTATCACCCATGCTTTCCACTAACAACAGCTTTGTAACTTACAGGCCAACAGGAGTAATTTAAGAATGCAAAGAGAAGCCTGGTGTCTAACTGTCTGTGCTCTCCTATACAAACAGGGGTGCTGGTGAAAGCACAGGCACACTGAAACTACTCAGCACTGTTGAGAACCTGACTAGGTGACTTGTGTGATACCAAGTTTCTTGACAGCATCAGGATGGATTCAGCACTATGTCCTCCCCTCTGGATTGCTCTGCTTAGCTTCACTGCAGCAGCTGACTGAGCCAAGTGCATTGTGCAGTGCATATTCCATCTGATATACCACTGAGGAAGGGCAGGGATACCCTCCTGCTTATCCAGGATCAAGTGAGTACAAAGAGCAGTAGTCCAAGAAGAACAGCCCTGGCCTTCCTAAGAAATAGAAATTTGCCAGCAGGTGGCACTCACCAGCCTAGTCGGTGTTAAACATATTTAACAGACTAATTTCTTGCGGGAAACAGGTTTGATTATTCTAATCAGCAGAGCCTCCTTCATCTTGTTTGCACAGCCTAGCAGCTCTAGATTTATCCTTTCACCACTCACATTGTTTTTTATTAGAACAAAACCAAAGGAATATCATAAATCTTCCACACCCTTAGCATGTCTGTGTACACACAGAGAGAAAATCCATAGGGAGAGGCTGGACAGAGATCTTTTTTAGCAAGCAGAGCAAACCTGGAGCCCTGGCCATCTCTCTCCCCTTCCTCCCTGACCAGTGCAAATAAACAGCTCTCCAGGTGGCCTGTCAGGCATCCTAGTCCAGGTGATTTCAATGTAACAAGATGGACACTTCTGGATCTTTCAGGCAAACACCCCTTCTATGAAGGGCCAGTGCTGCACAGCAGCAGGTCTGAGCATTTCTACCTTGCTATTGCAGTGTTCCCTCATCTGATTTCTGAAACAATAGAAATTGGAGTCCCTTCACAGACTCTGCAGTGCTGCTTATTTTTAATCCTTTGTATAAGGCATCCTGGCCTGCGGCAAGCAGAGGAAACAGCACAAACTGGGACTCAGGACTGCCTGCATATATCAGTGTTAACTCTGCTTCTGCCCTTTGTCTTGGAGATAGAGGAACAAACAAATGATCCCATGACATCCTCAGAGAAAGGTGGAGAAAACCCTTGTCATGCAAGCCTTGAGCTCAGACTAATTTGGCATACCACTCTCAGGGCCTGGCTTTGCTTGCAGAGGATGAATGTGACTAGGCACAGGCAGGAAGGATCAGTTCATAATGCAGTCAGCACAGCGCTGCTCTTGCCTTAGCATTCGTTAAGACTCTGAACAGGTCAAATATTACTCATGGCCAAGCATAGCCATTCTGGAGGACTGAGAGTCAGACTTAACTGCTTTAATGGTCTGACAGTCCTGGGACAAAGGGATATCCATCAGGCCTGTCACTTTGCAAGCCTGCCTCAAAAAGTCCTTTCCTAGACATGTAGACCCATACCTACATTCAAGGTCTTGACATACAACACCAAGCTGTGGAAAGCTCCGAAAAAACATTAAAATATCAAGTCCCTGCAGATGCTTTCAAGCACCCACAATTACCTCCAATACCCACCAGTGTTTGCGCAAAACCCACAGGCCACCCAGCACTCTCTGCTTGGGTGGTCTGTACTTGGGCAGCCACAACACTGCCCCGGTATGGTACAAAACCAGGCAGATAAGAAACTCTCCAGCCACTGCTTTCCTGATCTGTCTTCCACAGGCCTCACACTTTGTCCTTGGCCAGCCAGAATCCCTGGTACACCGTCATCCCTCTGCTCCTGAGGAGTCAGCTGCACAGGTCAAAGAAAACGTGGGGGAGCTATATTCAGGTGATGGCAATGATCATGTTTCTTGCTTGAGCAAAAGATGATGAGCAGGGAATAAATCAGATTTTAATCTGGTCTAAAAGTCCTACAGAGCAGAGAAAACAGAAGCTGTATAAGATATCAGCAACTGGGACTGTGTTGGGATCTCTTGCAATGAACTGCTTAGACAGCTACTGGACAGTACTGAGATCACTGCGGTGTCCCTTCAGCATCCCTTTTTCCTCCAAAGTCCTCTTCTTCTCAGAAGTCCCTTAAGTTAACTGCCAAACCTAGGCATTTTTGCTTTTCTAAGCAGAGCTGCCAAAAAGCTTGAAAGCCAGAATCACCGGGTTACCTGATGACAGCAGCCAGGGGGCACCCATCCAAACCCAATGGCTTCATTTCAGTCACCCACTTGTCATCAGAAATGGAGACTGGATGGCTCCGAACAGTCCCAGCATGTCTAGGGCCTCATTTTGACATGGGACCTTAACAGCATGTGCAACTTCTGTGCATGAAAGAACTCACACTGGCCCCAGGCCATGTAAACTCCCTTGAGGATCTCCAACATTCAAACACAAGATGCGAACACTGCATTCAGGCCTCACATGAGAAACGCAGGGTCTGCCTTGGCAGCAGGAAAAGGCAAGCTCTTAGTCTCAACTGCAAGTAGGCCCTACTCCCCTTTGTGCCCTGCACTGTAGAAGCCAAGGCAAACAGAGGCTGAACCTTTGTTCACTGCTTGTGAGGCACAACGTTACCATCTCCTGAAGCACGACGGAAGCAATAACCCACTCATCACTGACCTACAGCTACATGAATTCATTCCAGTATTAGCGGGCAGAAGAACAACTGCACAGAGGCGGCGAGGTGGAGGCCAGAGATGCAAGATGACAATTTGTATTGTTCCTAAACATGCAATTCTGTTGTTTACCCAAAGTCTAGGCGCTCACAGTTCCTTGCTAGAACTCTAGGCCAGTGCATAGAAATACTGCCTACTCCCTTTTCCTTTCTTAATCTGCTTCCTTCCATGTAGACTTTCATCTGCTTCATTCCTGAAGCTGCAGGACTCTTTCAAGGATAACTCCTTGCTGTCCCAAGCTCACTGTGCAACATGCATTGTACTGCATACCGCTCTCCACACTGCTAGATTAGGAAGAACCACGCAATATAACAATAGGACAGGTAATACTTTCTACAGTTCCCTTCTAGACTCTGAAGCCTCTAGTTCCATTATCTGTGGGACTGAAGCAGACGTGAGTACTCAAAAGGTTTGGGCAGGACTAGCACCTGCCCTGAAGCTGGGACTCAGCAAACCAGGTACAAAACAGATGTGGCAGCATCAGCTTTACCACCAGAGCTCCCTCATATTCCCCCATCTGGGGACAAAAGTTGGGCAGGGAGGCCACACAGAAGTATCTTGCCCTTCTTTTCATCTCAGTGCAGCCTGTGAAAACATCAGTCATGTTTGCTTCTAGTTCTCCTTCTGATGCTCTTGTGAGGGTGCTTTCAATGAAGTGCTCAAGTTCCCTCATCCCTGAGATTCTCCTAACAGCTACAAACCAGTTAATTCACAAGACACCTGAGGTAAGCTCCTAGATGAGATAAGCTTCCTGTGTTCAAGGAAATGGATTTAGCTCCCAAGAAGCAGAAAGACACATAGATGCTGCATAAATGGTCTCCGTGGTATTCCTGAGGATTGCATTCCCCGGAGCATAACCAGAGCGTATTTTCCCTTTGCAACCTGAGACACGTTATCCTGTTCTGACCCTGATGAAGTGGCAAAATGTCTCAGCAATCCTGGGGGTCTGCCTGTTTGATCCTGAACTAGCAAATACTGATAATTCACCACCACTGCGGTTGCATGAACAGGTAAGTACATGGACTGTGGAAAGAAAAAACAGTTGTTAGGGCCAACAAGCAGCTCCCAGTTTCATGGGGAAGCTGCTGCTACAGCTCATAAGCTCCAGTGATTGCTTCCTGACTGCTTTCTCTTTTCCAGCTGTGAAAGGCCTTGAGTATCCTGTGCCCGTATTCTATGCTGGAACACAGATCTAGACAGAAACCTTGGGTTGCATCATGTAGTGTCTCGCCATTATGGGAGCGGTAAAACTGGAAAAATTCTGTCTTCAATGGTCATTTCAAACACTTGCCCTAAACAGCATGGTGTTGTGAAAGACTGAGACCTTTGCAAACTATAAGTGACAGAAAATGAGTGGAGATGGCATAGCTAGTGCACAATCCTGTAACTTTGGAAATGCAGCATATTACCACCTACTTAGTACACAAGTTAAAATCCACAGAAACAAGTACTTCCACCAGAAGCAGAGTGCTCCAAGTTCCACAACTCACAGACAGCAGGGACAAAAACAGACTTCCCCTGCAATTGTTCAGATGGTCAAAAATGGCTCTTGTCCAGGGGAAGAGGAAATTAGAAATGTCTGCCCCTCAAGACCAAGTTGCCAGTTTACAATTGCTGACAAGTCTTTGATGGCTATCACCTTAACCTATCAAGTTAAACTAGAAATGCAATGAAGATGTCAACCCCTACATCTCCCAAGCCAAGTTACTGGGTTCCTCAGTGAAATACACAGTCCTGTCCAGGTCTCTGCCCATGGCCCTCCCTCTCAAAAGGCACAATGATGCTTTCATTTGTTGTCCTGCCTCCTTTCTATTGAAAATTTGTATTTCTAAAGAAGGAATCAATAGGACCCCATGCCCAAACCATGAAGACTTTTTTGTCCTTCACATGTAAGATTTGAGTCTGTAGAATAAAGCCAAGCCCCAGCAGGTCACATATCTGTCAAAGGACACTAGACACCTGAAACACCTGTCCCAGGCTGGACAGGTGTGCAGCAGTGGGTGGTACTGGATTCCCAATCCCGTCAGGAGCAAGATGCAAGGCTCTCCTGAGAAAGGGAAAAATTTTCACTGTACCAAATTAACACAACAGAAAAGGATTGAAGGGGAACACCTATGAGCCCCTCTGCTCAGAAGGGAAGAAAGATACTACTGTACATACTAACATGGGGACCTTATTCCCAAGATAGATGCTTAGTGTTCCCCAAGCATCAGAGTTGTGAAGACATATCCACAGGAATGGTTACTGCAACCAAAACGAAGAGCATCAGTTTGCTGTTCTGTGTCCTTGACATCAGCTCTACTCTGAGGTCACGGCAAGACATCTCATTCTGCTCACTGATCCCCACAGTGCAGCACTGTTTTCTCACCTGTTCAGGAGGTTGTTCCTGCTGACCATCCTCAGGAAGCCAGTTGGATCAGTCACTGAGTTCAGCTTGTTATTCATATCCTCATACTGCTGGTCCATGATATCCCCAGCTTCACTCTCAGTCTCACTGCTAGCACAGGCTCTGCAGAGGGAACAGCAAGTTGAAGGAATCATTGGTGCAGGACAGAACCACAGCTTTGTAACAAATGATCAGCCAGTTTGAGAGAAAATTAATTTCAGACAACCTCAACCAAATGTTGAAGTCAATTTTTCCCTGTATTGCATCTCCTCTCCTGTTAGGCATACAAGATAATAACAGCCCTGTATTTTCCTCTTGCCCTGGGCATTCTTAAGGGTTTAAGCCTTTTGTGACCACTGCTATGGTCACAAAAATATTTATACATAGAAGTAAAACAAACAGAAAGGATGAGCAAATCACTGTGTAGCTAGCCCAAAGTAACAAAAACCCTTTATCTATCTCCTAGCTGTAAAGCTACATAAACCATACAGATTACTGACACAGCTTTCTTCCTTGGAGACTATGGCAGAGAAGCAGAGAAAACGGCTCAGATCAGTTTTCTTCTAGATACATGTTATCCATTGCAACTCAGGTATCTCTTTCGCCTTTCTCATAACAATTAACTTTCCTCTCTTGTGTGGGATAACAGTGCATGGTTTATTTTTTTTCTGTTTTGGGGAGTGTTTTGTTTTCCTTCTCATTTGCAACCTGGTCGGTTCAAACATGGCCACAAATCTGCTTGCATTCTGCTGTGTGTATCTCTTAAGAAAATGACATGGGTTACGGACTGCTAGGTTTTGGCGCTCTGAAGCAGCATCTCAAAGATTTTGATCTGTCTTCAGTCTGTCACTGGCGAAGACTTTAGGACTGTACAAATTGTTTAGTTCTTACAAGATTAATGTAAGAATTTTAATGGTAACATGGGTGTCTAAAGTAATCTCAAAGGGCTGCAGAAACCCACAAGTAATTTATATAGCAAGAGTTTGTCAGTTCTTTGGGCAAATTTCCAATGAAAAGCAGAAAAACAGCATCTTGTGTTCTTTAGGAGACTGATACAATAACCATCCTGTTAGAAAGAAAGAAACAAAAAAAGAAAAACAACCCACCCCACACACTCCCTTAAAACACAACAAAAATCCTGGTATCTCCTCTCAAGTTAGCGGTGTTCTGGACAGGTTCTTTTCTGGTAATGCAAGCGACAAACTTCTCAGTCAAAGTTAGATACAATGCAAATAGCTGCACTCAGGCCAGTAGACATTATGCAAATACAGACCACTGAAAAGCTAAGATAAGCTTGGAACAGGCCACGGGTGGTTTATAAGACAAAGACACCTTCCCCTAAACCTTCTAAAAGCTAGTATTTTTTCTTATATTTTTAATTATTTATAAACCACAAATAAACAAATTAGGTAGAGCTTTCTCTTCAGCTCCCTAAGTAAAGGTAAAACCAGAAGAAAGCGGCTCTGCAACCTGAACCATCCTGCCCTGCAAACTTTTCAGGGCACATTCAGCATCCCAGCACAGATGCACGTTCTTTAATTTACTTTGGAATTGGTGAAAATGACAGAAGTTATTTACCACACCTGAGTCCACAACTTCTAATGGTTTCCACTTTTGGCATCTGACTTTCCAATGAAGGGAAAAACACAGAGGGACTCATCATCCATGCTGAGCACACGTTAACAGCCTCTCAGAGCTTTAAATCCAGCAAGTTGATTGTAACCAATTTTATTACTCACTGGTGTTAGGGACATAGCATAACCAAGTGTTATATGTCCCCTAATCCAGGGAGTGAATTAATTTGTCTGAGTTACTGCAAGAAGTCCTGGGGAAAAAGCAACTGGGAAATCTGGTAACATTCTGCATAGTTGAAACACCTAAGAGGAAACTTCAGAACTGAGGTTATGATCATATTTCATTTTGACAGAAAATTCACATCCTGTTAGACTGCACTGTGAGCATCACAGGCAGAAAGCCAGGGACACTGCTGGTGGGTGGATGACAAAGCATAGTTTGGTTTTAGTTTTGCATTCTGCACAACAGTGCTCTACCTCACACCACTGCAGTGTCAGGTATGCAATGGCAATTGCTGCCCAAAGTGGCTATTGCAAAAGATGAGAAAAGATTAATTAGGACAGTAGAATAGGTTCCCTGGATCCCACAGAATCCTAAGCTCATATAAACTCAAAGATCAGTGCCATCATTTTGTCTTGGCTAACATCATGACCTGGAACACCAGTTTTGGATGTACACTGCCCCCGTAGACCATAGGTTGCTCTTGGAAAGCAATCTGTATGGTGGTGACTCTAATGTCAGCTGTTGATGGCTTTTGGGGGCTGGGGCAGCACAAAGAAGAGGACATTTTTCTGCAGCCTCGGGGATTTAATTGTGCTTCATTCACTAATTTCAGTGCTGCATAAAAAGGCAATAGAGCTTTAAACAAGATTTAAAAATGGTACAGCTTATAAGAGCCCCAGTTCACATAAATTTTGAGGTCTGGTTAACAAATCAGCCAACACTTACCTTTAAATCTCCTTTGCACCAGTAGTAAACTAGACCTGAAAACAGCCAGTGTGTTACTAACCTACTCCAAGTAAAGAAACTATGTAGTAAGCTGCACTTATAACAACAAGCTAAATTGTTGCCATTTTTTTTTTCCCTGAACAATTCACATACAAAGAACAGATATTTCCAGCAGAAAAATAGACATGGATACATGAATAGAACAGTTTAGTAGTTGCTGTAATGAAAATTTGCCCCCTGCTCTCATTTTCAGTTCTCAGACTTCTCATCCCATTAGTTGAGCTGTTATTGCTTTCTAGTGAGAAAGTGGGAACCAGGATGTTAAACCCTATCTCCAGCTTACCGGGTATAGTAGGAATCCACACCCAGAGCCTCCCGTACACTTGAGACGTACTGTTCCAGTGCAGAGTTTGTTACTGTTTGCAAAGTCACACTGTTAGCTTCAGGGAAGTCCCCAGCACTTTCTGTCAGGCTGTCACCCAGATAATACTCATGAAATTTTAGGATTCCTGCAAGGAAAAAGAAATATGACATTATTTCTGCAGGGGAGGAAGAGCACTGCCAGCAACTGTCCAGGAAAGTGGAACAGTCCCTAGCACTTGGCATTTCCAGTACAACTGTAGCAATGCATTCTGTGCCATGTCTCCACAGGGCTTTTCAGACTTCTGAATTACAATTGGCTATTTAAAATCTAGCTTTGTACTTTGCAGACAATAGCTCAAAAGTACTTTGCTTTTATGAGCTACTCGGAATGCATTTGCTATTGCAGCGGTCTTATATAAATTATAAAGCACATCTTTCATGCAAGCATGTAAGTCACCAGCATAAGCCACATTTCAACAGCTATGCATGAAAAATACCTATTAATAGTCTCTGATCACATACATTGAACACACAAGGCCTCAAATGCTGAACAAAAATGCTATTACTACAGCAGAACCTTCTCATGTCACACAACGGTTTCTCATTTTACTTATATGCATGAAAATAGATTATATATATAGAAAGGTGTATTAATGTATAGTAAAATACTAAATGTTAGCATTTCACAATGGCTAAGACTTGTAACAAACAAACGCTGTTTTGGTAAGAATTCAACTAAGACTCTAGATAAAACCTTCCTCCATTCATACCGCCATAACCTTTCTGATACAATTAATTCTACAGTGCCACAGCCTGTGATCAACAGCAAGAGGCTGCTTTGTATGCCCTGTTTACATTGAGAGCATAGATCAGTTATCAAGAGTGGGGGAATAATGAATAAAGCAGCTCCTTCTGTCACAAATACAGAATCAGTGAAGAGGCTCTAAAGGCACAATTTCAGTGGGATAATGAGGATCCTGGGCTGTTATTGAAGCTACTCCCCACCAGCAGTAATGAGATGAGAAGGGACAGAGTCACTGCTGAAGAGCTCCCCAGCAAAGCTGTTCAAGAGGAAACCTGCAAGTTAAAGACAAAAGCACCAGTGTCCCTCTCCTTCCTCATACCTGTCAGCGTCTTCAAGGAGCCAGTCACAAACCCGTGTCCTTGGAGAGCACAGTTGCACTTCTGCATGACCCAGATGGACAAGGAGGAGATTGGTTGTGAAGCCCAGTGGCAAACCCTGCACCCCTGATCCATACAATTCTAGTATACTCAGCTTGATCTCAATACTATAGAATTAGTGACATTTTATTGTGCAAAGTACAGAATTAAAGAGCCAGTTAGGGCCAAGGATGCATAGCAGGATGACCTCATCTTAAACTTATATCATCAATATTACAAGACACCCCCCCCCCCCCAAAAAAAAAGAGCATCTTCTGATCACTGTAATCCCATCTGAAGTCAGAAATATGTGAATGTCTGCTTCCCTTCCCAAAGCATTTTTGGCATAATCTGAATAGTGCTTTTTATCTCTTTAGCTTTGTTATGATGAAGGGCTACAATTATTAAATTATATCCAGAAAGAACTCATGAAAATTTACAGTCATCATTTTATTAGATAATGAAAAACAGCTGCCTGCAAAACGCAATCCTCTTCAAATTAATCCTCCTTGCTCTCCTGTGATAAGTATTTCCACATTCATATGAGGGGAATTCAGAGGATCAGGCAGTTCAATGATGTATCAGGAAGCAAGGATGCCCTTCTGTTTTCTGCAATCCAATTCAGTAAATAAATGCCAAAAGCTTTTGGAATGATAAAGCACAGAAATATAATTATAGTAAGCATTCTTATGCATTAAAGATTCTCACAGACCAAGGTACTTGGAATCCCATTACTGCTCTGCATTGCTCTGTGGGAAAAACATACAGATTAGAGGTTGAAAAATGGAAATATTAAACACCTGAGACATTTCCATCTCCAGATGAATGTCAAAATCCTGAGTAAGAACTTCTATGTCATTATTGCTGTGGCTATGCCACCATTTCCCATCTATTTAGCTCCAAGGTTCTGGATCCAAAGGATTGCTTTTGTTCATAGGCTCTCACCTCCAAAAGGGACCTCACCTGCCCCAGGAGCCAGCAGCCAGCTGTACAGGTAACCTGCAGCCAGTGAGTAGTACAGAACAAGTCCCCTCTGGCCATTCACTGTCTCCAGGACCTGGTCAATGGTCACCGGAGAATAGGGATCAGAGTCCTGCTGCCCAGTCTGGCGTTCCACAAGCAGATCAGCAAATGCCCTTGTTCGCCCTCTCTCTGCTACTGCCAAAGCTTCATCATGGTGACCTGAAAAGACAAAGCCATCTCTCAGACCTGACACCAACATGGTCTGCAGTGAACAGTGCGTGAACAGGGACAGGTGCTATCCCAGCCAAAACACAAACCTAGTGAAACAGCATTACAGCATTTATTTCTGGAAAGAGCAGTCCAGCACTGGACTATGGTCCCACAGATCATCTTGGCTGCAAGCACTACCATGATGTATGGGGAAATGAGTCACAAAGTCAAATGACTGGAGAAAGCATGGAAGACTATCCACAGGTGCCTGAAACCCAAAGAGACCCTCACTTCTGTCCTGGCAAACAAATGCTGTGCTTCATCAGACAGATAAGAGCAAACATTATAGCACCAACTGTCTCCCTGCATCTTTAGTCGAACTGTGGAACAAGCTTGGAGTTCAGACCCAGCAAGCGATGGTGTCTCTTACCTAGGCTGACAAGTACTCGTTGCAGGGCCTGATAGGAAGATGTCTGCAGGTCGAAGAGTGACAGCTTGTAATCTGTGCTCAGCTGCACCTCATGTCGGATAGTTTCAAAAAGTGCCGAGGCCCGGTACAACTGGTGGGGGGAAAACAGCCATGGTGACTCCGTAAACAGATGTAGCAGATAGTACTGACTAGGAAAGCAAGATCCAGGGGCCACCATAGCCACAGATGTGGAGGTCAGCCTCAGACAGCCCCATAGGATGTCAGCATCCCTGGCTGAGGGCAGGGGGCTGGGGATGCAACAAGAAGGCACATGGGCTCAGTGCATCATAAAACCTGCCCCAGGGTGCACCAGACATTTCCTCCCCCTAGGACAGAAATGACCCACAGGACTCACAAGCATGGGGCAGGCCATGGAATACCTGGTGCTGAGACTCCTCCAGGTTCCCACTTGCCCAGAGGGAAAGGCCAAGGCCATGGCGGATTTTGGCTTCATCTTCTCTGCGTCCCAGCTGTTCTGCCAGCCTCAGTCCTGAAAAGCAGTCACAGTGAGAGAGGACTGGAAGGAGAAGTGGCTTTAGCCTCCAGGTGGAACATTCCTCCTGCCTCAGCTGTCTGGGGGGATATCGACTCAGGTGGGCCACATGCCTCCCTGGTGCCTGTGGCAGGCAGACAGCGGTACTGGAGAGCAGTGAGATGTCAGCTGCAGCAGTGCTAGGCAGCGGCTGCTTACACTCGAATCAACACTTGCATGGGAGGTGCCTAAGCAAGACAGACATTTCCATGGACCAAGACACAACCCAAGTGAGGTTAAGGTGCAATCCCAAGACACTCTGTACACTTCTACCAGGAAGTTTGACTTTTAAGTCTTAAAAGCCACATAGACAATCAAAATCACACTGAACTGCCAAACATCAGCAGAGAAGAGACTCTTGCCACATTACTTGTTCATTTCCCACTAGCTATTCCAGCATCCTGGAAGGTTCTACTCTGTCTCTCTACTGAGCCAGAACAGAGGGCAGGGTCCTGGCATGAGCGACATAAAGCACATTTTACTTCCAGCAGCACCTTCTTGTTTGTTCCCTCCTTTCATCACACTCCAGGCCTCTCACCTCCATGGGCCCTGCTGCTGCTAACAAGAATGCTTTTATCTACTTCAAGTTTCCTACAGACTGGAGAAAGGGAGGCCTGGTTGTGACCATGCATCTCAGCAGCAACCAGCATTTACTTTTTTTTTTTTTTTTTTTTTTTTCAGGAATCCTTCATCACACAAGGAAAAGGAGCTGCATATAATTTATCTCCTTCCAATTTAATTGAACTCCCTCAAGTTGTTGGAATCCTGTCAGTTGCAAAAAAAATGAGACCAACTGATATAATTAATCCTTCAGCTTTCAACTTCATACGCTCCAACTACATTGCTCATCTCCACCATCAGAGAGCTACTGCCTTGAACAAATGCTGCTTGCATGCTGGAATCTTTTTCAGTAGCACAAGCCAGAGGCCCACGCTGGTCCTGGCACTCAGCAGCAGGCAGATGGCTTCTGAACACCGAGGGCTGCACCTCCCAACCAAACAAGAGTTGTTTTCACTCTCAATTTACAGGACACTCACCCATCTGGTTTCACTCCCATTGGAGCTCAGAAAGAAAAGCCAGGTGGTGAGCAGCAAAGCACAGCTCAGCATACATTAGTTCCAGACCTACTTTTGGATGAGTACATCCTTACCCATGCAGCCAATTCCTGGGATGCAGTGCTATCTACAGAGAGGGTTTACACCTGCAATGCTCAGGCACAAGCAGGCTTTACAAAGACTCTCATTAGATGCAGTCTGGATTCAAGCTCAGAGCTGGATGGGAAACCCCCAGGAAGGAAGACACTGCTCTGCACAACACTCTCTTCACAGGATGCCAGAAAGGCTCTGACTGACATGGCGTGCTGACCAGAACAACTTGCTTGTGTAGCTACTCTCATGGATGCTCGACAGTAGCTATGTATGTCTGCAAGAGCTTTTGCATCTAAGTCACTGTCAAACCCATTCTATTAGTGCCACACTCACAGTACCTCACTTCTCTCCACATGTTCAGGCCTCCCTACTACTCCCCTACATCTATCACAGCATGCTGTGTTGGAGGATTCAGCCTCTTACCTTCCTGCAGGTACATCACAGCCTGAGAGTAGTTCTGCAAGGCATGATGAGTCCTTCCCAGACTGCTGTAGGATACAGTTTTGGCTACAAGATCATTCATTTGTGCTGCAATGCTGAGATGCTGTTCCTGATAAACTACCGCCCTCTCGTAGGTACCCAAGGACTCGTAGGTCAGGCCCAGGTTCCCGTAGGCTCGGCCTTGGCAAGTGGGATTGTTGGTCTCCTCCGCAATCTGCAGGTCTAGCTGGTGATACTGCAGGGCTGTGTCATACTCTCCCATCTGCTGATAGACACCACCAAGGCCGCAGGCAGCATCACTCTCCAGAGCTCGGTCCTTCATCTCTCGAGCAATGTTCAGCTGGCGTTCCAGGCAAGAAATGGCTTGTTCGTAATTCCCCAGCTGGCTGTGCAGGCTCCCCAGCTCCCCATAGGCCTGGGCTTTGTTAAACGCCTCCCCCAACTCATGTGCCACCACAAGCCTCTTCTCAAAGCATACCAGAGCCTGCTGCAAACTTCCCATAGCTCTACAAGGGAAGAAAACAGCATTGATTTTGCCAATATTTTCTTGAAATATAATGTTTTTTCACTTCCTCTAGAGGCCATCTCAAATCTTTCAGATAAATACAAATGTTTTCCCCCTAGGAGTCATGCTCAGCATCTTTGAATCACCATCCTTCCTCTGCTACCCTATAAACTTCTTGCTCCAAGGACAGAGCAACATCAGCTCCATTATTTGAGCCAGTAGCAGAGACAAAATAATTTTCTTCCCAGAATCCAGAGGACTCCGTTACTTGGTCCTATGCCATATCCCTGTGCATGTATACAATAGCCACACAAACACATCCTGCCATTAACACAATGCACCCATTTTCACTTGTCTAGACATCAAATTCCCTGCCCTCTACTGCATATTTAGACCACCCCCAACAAGCCAGCCAAGCTTCACTTATAACCAGTTTGCATGCACACTTCAGGGAAAGGGGCCTTTTATCTCCCTTTCCCTCACACTCAGCTCTACTCCTGTTCCCATCTGTGCATTCCCACATGCTCCTTAAGTAGCACGCAACCTTCCCCATGCTGTGTTCTATGCAGGTGTGCACACAGGCCACCTTCTCACATTTCTGCGTACATCTCATACCTCTCTCCTCTGTTTTATCAATGTTTCCTTTCGACACACACAAGCACACCTCCCACCAGTGCCTCAAGACAAGCACAGGTGTGCACAGATACAAATGCTCCCATGCACACGCTCCTCCCAGCAGCCCACTGGCTTCCAGTGCCTTCAAGGACTCAAGCACAAGTTCATGTGCAGAGCCTGAGCACCAGGTGAGCTCACAGGAACTCACCTGGACCAGGATCATGCAGGATACATGCAGACTATAACACTCGGCAATAATGAACAACAGATGCCTTTCTGTATGCTTTGACAGACTGCATTTCACTGCCTTTTGTTGCAATACACATGCAGTGCTCCTTACCTGTGTCCATTGCCCAGGCCCCGGTAGGCCTTTGCCTGATCTTGCATGCGGTTCAGGCTTTGAGCCACCGACAGGTACTGTTCATAATACTTTATAGCTTCCTCAAAATCTCCCAGAGCTTCATAACAATCTCCCAGGTTCCCATATGCTCGGCCTCGATCTAACACAGATTCATTTCCACTGAGCTGCTGAAGCATGGCCAGCTGCTGTTCAAAGTAGCCAATAGCTTCCTCCATGACATTCATGTTCATCTTGGTAATGCCCATGTTACCATAGACTTGGGCTTCTATGCTGGGGTCCTTCAACTTCTGCCCAAGATCCAGTTGTTCTTCGTAACACTTGAATGCCATAGTGTACTTCCCAAGTGACATGTATACTGCAGCAAGGTGACCGTGTGCTCTGCATTCACCTGACACATCACCCAGCTCCTGGTACACCTCCAGCTCCTGTGTATGGTAACCTAAAGCCTTATCACACTTCTGTATCATTCTGTATGCAGAGCCCAAGGCTGCATAGGCATTGGCTTCCAATCTCCTGTCTTTAACATGATGGGCTAAGCTCAATTGCTGCTCATAAAATTTTATTGCACCACTTATGTCTTTTTTACAGACAAAAATATCCCCCAAGTTCCCCAGAGCTCGGAATTTGGCCTGGGAATTGTTCAGAGACTGTGCCAGGGACAACAGATACTTTTGACACTCCTCTGCTTTGCTGAAGTCCATCAAAGCTTTGAAGGCCAGGCCCAGGTTGCAATAAGCTTTGGCTTGGCTCAGCTTGTCATGAAGATCCTTTGCTAAGGCAAGATCCTGCTCATAGTACTTAACAGCCTCTTCGTAGTTCCCAAGGCAGTAATGGGCATAGCCAAGGTTATGGCAAACTTTCCCCTCCCCTTCCATGTCCTGTAGCTCTGGGGACAAGCGCAGGTACTGCTCGTAGTAAGGTGCAGCCTGCACAAACTCTCCTCGTGAGCAGTGGAAGTTGCCCAAATTGCTGAGGGCCCGTGCTTCACTCTGGATGTCTCGCAGCTCCCGAGCAATGTTGAGATGATTTTGGTAGTGCTGCAGAGCACGGTCATGGGCACCCAATGCTTGATAGGCAACTGCTAAGTTCCCATGTGTAGATGCTTGAGAGGCTCGGTCATTTACTTCCATAGAAATCTGCAGCTCCTGCCGATGGTACTTGACAGCTTGGTCATACATGCCCAGAGCGTTGTAAGCATTGCCCATGTTGCCATAGGCCCGGCCCTGTGCCGCATAATCACTCAGCTCCTGAGCTATGGACAGATGTGTCTTATGCAGCCGCAGTGCAGTGTCATAGTCACCTTTCATCTGGTGAATGATTCCTGAAAAATAGCAGAAACGGGTTCAAAGAAACTAGTCCATCAGAGTAACCCTTCTGAAACACCTTGCTATGCCAGGACTGTTCTGCAACCCATCCTTTAGCAGCCCATGGCCTGGCCCTTTCCCCGTGCTCTCTACATGGAAACTCATCCCTTCCCCACAGCAGCCTGATACATAACTGGCACAGCCGATGCAGCACAGCCCAGGCATATCTCAAAGGTTTTCTATTACACGCAAAACAGACATTCACAACAACTGGACAGTTTGTCTTCACAAAATGCCAATGCTGTTTTTGAACTACCCTACTTTTTTCCTTCAGTGATACTTGGAGAGTTTAGAGCTCACATACAAATTACACTTTAAGCAAGAAAGCATTCATGCTTGCCTCTCGAATTCAAATCTTGTTTTCATTGAGACATGGGAACAGGAGCTCTAAATGTACTTCCTGTACATGATGTAGTATTTTATTTGCTTTTCTGTCTTGTCCTCCTCCATTACTAAAATCTTCCTATGGTAACAATACTAATATAGTTACCCTCTCTTTGAGAAGAATGTATCCATACCTGAGGTACTTATCCTCATACACCCTCTAACTCTGCAGTGTTCTTCTGGAGATAGTCAATCATTATTGCTCTCCCACGGGTGGCAGCTCCCCCCAGACTCCCTGCTCCTGCGTGGGCTCCTCTCTGCAGGCTGCAGCTCCAGCCCAGGGCTTGCTCCTGCAGGGGCTCTCCATGGGCCGCAGCCTCCTCCAGGCCACATCCACCTGCTCCACCGGGGGCTCCTCTGTGGGCAGTAGCGTGGAGATCTACTCCACGTGGGACCCATGGGCCGGCTCCACCAGGGGCCTGGTGTGGAGATGTGGAGCATCAGGGAACATCTGCCTTCCCTCAGCCACCAGTAAAGGAAGCATGCTGCAACCAGGTCCCATGCATCAGCCTCCCCCTGCTTTCTACCTATGCAGAGAAATCTGAGGACAGACAGCTTTCCAAGTGAGGCTGGAAAAGGGGTTGAAATTTGCTTTCTCGAGGCAATTTGGACCTCATAGATTCATTTCTTAAATTCATGTAGGATTGAAAACCCAAGTTCCATTACATCAGCATGAAACATTCTGGCTGGATTATCTGTATTTCTATCAAAGCAAGTTATTCAAAAATGATGCTTATTTTCCTACTAATGTGAGGTGTCAGAATAAGGCAACATAGAAAACACAAGCAGAACGAAACAGGATGGAAACAGCAAACACTTGGCTGCTGCTGTTTCCCCCCCACACACACTGCAATTGTGATCAAATGCAGAGCTGACAGCAGAAGGGATCGGCTCCCTGGTGTCTTTGCCAAGTTCCTTGCCCACTTCTCCCTCAGCTCTTCTGGGAACATGGCTCCACCTGATCATCAGCTCTCTGCCTGACACATGCTGCTGTTTCCCTGCAGTGTGACAAGGGAATGCAGTGGTTGCAAGGGTGAGCTACACTGAGCTCAGTGATGTGCTGGGCTCACAAGCTACTACACACAGCTGAGTGCTCCCACGAAAGGGCATTGACTTCTGCAGAAAAACCACTGAGTGACTACAGGGTATGGAACTGGACTGGACACAGAGCTAAATAAGACAGAAACCGTGAAAAGCAGTCACTGTAAAAATGTCCCATTGCTGCAGCAACTACAGAAGATGGAATTAGCTAAATCTCTCCCCTGAATGCAGCAGGCGGTATCTGAGCTGGAAGCAGGCAGAACCAGCACAGCCTCAAGGATGCTGGAGTTCACACTCCCGGCTACATCTCCTGATGTGGTTTTTCTTCTAGCCAGCACCTCTGCATGCCAGCATGACATAACACAGCAGCCCCACCTGTGAGAAAGCTAAACACACAGCTCATTGCAAAACGTATCTAAAAACCCAGGGTTTCCAAAATGAGCGAACAAGTAAACATTTCCTAATCTCTTACTACTAAACAGACAGATTCCTCAAGGAGATGAGACAGGCAGTTCTCCACCAGAGCTGCTTTGAACCTCCTTGGAGGAATCAAGTGTAGGAAAGCACTCAGCTTGAAGTGACAGTAAAAGGGAAGGAGAACAGGAATCAGGCCAAAAGCAAAACTGAGTTCAGCTGACTGTCTAGATAACTTGTTCTATGATGAAATACTCTTTATTTAAGAGTCAGAAAGCAGAGAAGAGGACAAACATTGTTAAAATTACTGAGTAGTGCCTTTGCACAAATGAAGTGATTACTACCGTGGAATGTAACAAAAAACAGTGAAGAAGCAAGCACTGCTGAGACAGGGAAGGACAGGAATATTATGCAGGAAGTATTGGACAACCTTGTGTATTAGAGCAACATGAATGGTGTAAGTTCAAGAGTAAAATATGCAAAGACACACACTTCAAGACTAATAGCAAGAATTTCTACTACAAGGGTAGGGAGTCATCATTTGGAAATAAAATGAGAAGAACCTATCCAGTGAACTGATGTATTTCCAGTAAAGAAAGATAAATGTGATTCCTGTTGGATGCAAAAGACTAGCAATTTAGAGAACAATGTTGGTGTTACTACTGAGAGGCATCAACCCTGGAAATTATTTTGACCATCAGAGTGCTGAAGCTCCAGAATAGCCCTATAGTATAGTATAGTAGTATACGACTTTACAGTATAGTAGTACCAAAATGTTACTGTTAAAATGGGATTGCTTAGTTTATGAATCATAGTGTTAATATTACATGGCATGTGCAATAACAGGAGACTGGATTCAGCACCTCAGGACACATCTTTCATCCCTCTTAGTTGAATCACAGATTCCTCTAGCTATTCTAAGCTTCTACAGCTTTTCTGGGAAAGTAACCTAAGTCAGCAATGTCAGCAAAACTATTATTAATTAAACAATTTCAATAAAGGGAAAAAAGGAAAAGGGAAAAAGAGGAGGGGAAAAAAAATAACAAGCAAAGGCTGTGTGGAAGTGCAGAGGAAAGAAATTACTCTCTACTTCCCACCAACGAGCGATGCTTGACCACGTCCTTGAGGCAGGGCCTCAATGCATGTGGCTGGTGTTCGGGAGGACAGATGTTTTCACGTGAGCCCACCCCTCCCGACTTCTTCCTTTTTCCACATTTTGTTGCTGAGTGTGACATCATATGGCATGGAATATCCCTTTGGTTGGTTTAGGTCAGCTGCCCTGGTGATGTTCCTTCCTCCCCTCTTGCCCACCCCCAGCCTGCTTGCTCTGGGGAGGTTGGAGGGAGTCCTGATGCTGTGCCAGCACTGCTCAGCTGCAGACACAACACTGGTGTGATATCAGGGCTGTTCTAGCTACAGGTGCAGAGCATAGCACTGTATGGGCTGCTGCAGGGAAAGTTAACATCCCAGCCAGATCCAGTACACCATGGAAACTGCTATTGCATTAGTTAGAGCTGTCACCCATCTGTTGTGGCCATGTAAGGAAGCAGGATCCCAAAATACACTGTCACTTCAAAACATCAGCATTCTGACTCATTCTTACAGCTATAATTATTGACTGCATAGCAGACAGTCTTCTGGTCAAGCAGCTGGACTATATCCTTGAAATAGCATATAAAGAATACAGCAGAACAGACCCAAACCCATAATCTAGCAGACATGAGGGGAGACAGAGATACCCTTTACTGCCTTATATCATGTAATGCTACAAAATTAGTGCAAATTACATTCATGCACAAGCTCTTTTTTCTTTCCTTAATGATGAATACAGACAGAACTGTGTAGAATACTTGTATAGAGCATCAGCAAAATAATTGTGTTCTGCCTATTAATCACTGATTTTCCAATCCAGGCAACAAATCGATAAGGGAAAAGGTAAAACATCAGACTAACTTTGAAACAGTGATTGCAGTTCCTGTGCTGGAGCCCAGGAGGAGGTTAGAGCAGAAGTTAAAGGGAGTTTTAGTCCCCTGTTAGCATCAGCCAAAGCAGAACAAACCTTTCCGTCACGGTGGAGTCACAGCTGTGCTACAGCTTGAAGCATAGACTAAAATAACATTGCTCTTGACTGAAGCTGCTCTTTTGGAATGAAATGTAAACACGTTGAAAGTTGAAAAAAAAAAGTGGTTTTGTAGGTCTCCCACCTACAGGGTGGGGGAACAACATCCCAGCCCCCTTCTTGGTGCTGACTGGAGAGCCTGACAGCATCCACCGCCTGGGTGTGCTCTGACACAACGCCCTGCAGCTGGCAGATGCCTGTGGGCAGTGAGAAATGAGGGAAGGGGGTCTTGGGCAAGTTCCCCAGTCCTTCAGCAACTGGGGACAACGTAACAACGTAATTTTGTGACTTTTGCTCCTCATGATGCTCGCCTGCATCTTCACTACATTGCCTCAGTACACTCTAAAGGGAACAAGCTGCAAACTCAAGCCAACTTTGCACCCTGAAAGTCCAGTATAGAGCACTCAAACACTCCCTCATCTCCCAGCATTTTATGCTACTTCTAGGAGGCAGTGTTTACAGACACCATTGTATTCTCTGTTCCATCTTCTGAATTTTACATCATGCCTCTCTGAATTTCCTATTAAGTACTTTACAAAGGTAAATATGATGGAAGACACAACAATGACTGAAAAAGATAGCTAAAATTTAGCAATATGTACTAATCCTATGGGCAGGAATTTAAGAATTTTGACATGTTCCCAAGACCATATTCAATGAAATTAATATAATTCTAATTTTACAAGCTGAATATTGCAGTTTTACCTTAACTGAGGTGCAACACTTCAGAATAAGAATTGATGCATGAACACATTATCCCCTCAAACAGCTCCCATACCTAATATTCCAGGAGAGAGAAACATGTGAAGGTTTTCAGGAGGTTATTCTCGTTTAGGTTTTGGAGGAGTAGTTTCAATACTAAAAAGATCTCTGCAGAAATTCTTAGGTAATTGCTTTTACATTCTTAGTCTTGACATTGATAAATACAGTGTTTGACATTGTGTGTGTGTTTTATTTATTTATTTAATGATGACCTGAAAATTAAAGATTGATCACCCAAGAAAGTATCTTAAATGTTTTGAAGTACACATGCTGAAAAAACAATTTTTTGTTATGAAAAAGTTTCTTCAAGCAGAACCAGAATGTCATCATCTTATTACTGTACTTTTTAGTGAATTTGCTGTGATGATTAAGAAAAACTAACAGTTGTGCTTACCTGAGAATAATCAGCCCTCTGTTTGCACATCCTTAATAGATACTCTTTTCCTTTCCGACATGGCACACCTTAAGATACACACACTTCACAGAAATGCAGAGCTGAGTCTTTGGAGGTACCATAGGTTCAGCCTCTGCCAAGGGTTTATCTGACACACAAAGCTTCTCCCTGTCTATGAATACAACATTGACTTTTACTTTCTCCTACAAGTTACCTGGAGATTTGAAATGATTATCTGTGGAACTAGACTAAATGTTCTATAATACTCTTTACTTGCAAATAAAGCAAGGTTCTAGAGACCAAAATGAAGCATATGTGCCTCTACCTTAATACAGGCAGCCCATCCAACTTTGAGCAGCAAGCACATAAAAGAGAGGCACAGAAGTTCTCTTGTAACTGCAAAAAGATGATAAGCACCTAGGGAGAGACTTAAACAGTGTTTTAATAATAATCTGAAGTGTCCTCTCTGCATCACAACAGGAACTGTTAAGCTCTGCAGAGGCTGAAAAGCCAGCTCTCTACATGGAGCCTTGGCATTTGGAAACACCATCTGCTTTGCAAAGGTTGACAATCTGAGACTTCTGGTTAAACTCCAGATCTCCTTGTTGTGAAGGGCTCAATAACTTGTGAGCTGCCCTCAGTCCATTACCTTCTGCTTACTGAGTCACAGAGTGCATTATATCTCCCCGCAGAGCACTACAGCAGCTGGGCTATGTTATATTCTGTGTCTGTCTTGCTCAGCATTAGATAGTACGCTTAAGAGAGCTTTCCATCTAAATCAGTGAAATGCAAACAGAAAATTCTGTTGCTTCAGCAAAGAGGCCAACTCTAACATTCTGGCTTGGAAACACACGTTTAGATATATTTTTTGCCTGTCAGCATGGTTATTTTGATGAGGTTTTGTTTCGCATGTGGATTAGATGAAAGAGACAATTAAGACTTGACTTTTTAATTGGTACTGGATATATTTTAACAACAGGAATAGACTTTCTCAACAAGAACTGCATGTTCTCTTTTTCCAGTGTAACTTAACTCTGACAGAGGGAACATAGAAAAATAGCCAAATAACAGCTGAAACGTGAGATCCTGTACTCAGAAGCTAGGGAAACTATTCAAATACGAAGTGTAGACTGGCTGAGTCAGCATACCAACCTAAAGTTATGTTTAGGCTTAAATCCAAACAAGTAAAGCTTTCTCTGCTGCAACAAAACATTTTTTTAAACAATTATTTTCTGGGATTGCATGATGAATGTATCATTAAATTCAAAGCTCCTGTAAGACATAATCATATTAAGATGAGCTTTCTAGTCCCAACCTGACTGGGTTTGAGTCAGCAAAACTGTAAGAGAATTAAAAATGCAAGTGAGAACCCATGAAGGCTGAAGAACAAGAGCAAGTCACTTCCTTCTGCAGCAGTGTTTGTTTCATTCTGGGATGAGTTAAAACAACTACCACAGGTTTAGCAGTTCCCTGTAAGTGCTGATATTTATCTCATCTCAGCACTTCTGTACCACTTTTCTGTAATAGTGCTGAGTAACACAAAGCCAGACTACACTGACCATACAGGCACTTAGGAGAAACATCACAGAATGCTCCCTGCCTGGACAATTCAAGGTCCCACTTCTCCATGAGAGCCCTTCTGTCCCTGTCACTGACCAGTGGATCTCACGCAAGTCCACACATCTCCCCAAGACCAGCCCTACAGCTGCAGCAGAGATGTGGGATGTACTTTGTGCTTTGCTAGAGGCATCTACCATTGCTCTTTGAAAAAGCCCTTGCATAAATGTAGGGAAAGCCAGACACAAAGTTTCATCCTCCCTGCTGGGTGCTCTATCACAGTAACAGAAATGCTATCTTTGCAATGCTCAGTGCTCTGTAACGCTAAGCACCCCACAGGCACTTTTGCCTCAAACCTATTTTGCCTCACTCATTTTCCCTAACTCATGTGAAGGAGGAGGTTTGCAACGCTCATCAGAAAGCTAGGACTGTTGCATTTTCTCCAGTTCTGCTTATCTTCTTCGTTCAGCTCTTGAAGAGCCAGCTATTATGAGAAATTAAGTAATTCATCAAGCCTTTTTCAATTACCTGCCATTGATAGCATCAGAGTACAATTAGCATCTACAAATGAACCAAGTGCCAACTGCCAGGCAGAAACAGAAGCTAATTTACAGCATGGGGCAGCCTGCAAGAGCTGAGATTCAGGGGCTGCCAGCAAACATTTATTTTGTTATACCAGCAACAGCCCTGTTCTGCCCCTCCCTGCACAGCTGCATATACGCAGCTGAGTTGTGCAGCCAGAACACATCCTAACAGCAGCTGCAATGACAGCACTGCAGACTCCCACATCTCACGGCCAGAGATGCAAACACATCTTTGTTTGCTTCCACATCCGGCACTGTGAAAGAGGAGAAGTGGACTTCACTTTGATTTTTGTAATTCAGTCCTTCTCAGCCTGCCAGTAGGATGTCCATGTCTCTCCTTAGATGAA
This sequence comes from Oxyura jamaicensis, assembly GCF_011077185.1. NCBI lineage: Eukaryota > Metazoa > Chordata > Aves > Anseriformes > Anatidae > Oxyura > Oxyura jamaicensis. Next base: position 356,941 of record NC_048907.1, on the reverse strand, counting down.
CATATGGCTCCTACATTCTATTACTTTAGTGTGTACATTTTGAACACAAACTTAGTTAGGATTTGATCCACGTGTCTCCCAAATTACAAGGCAGCAAGCTGACAAGCTCCCGAAGTAATGGCCAGGTAATAAGCCACATCATTTCTTGCCTTAGTGCAAGACTTCTTACATTTCTTTCTGACACCTGAATAGCTCTTCAAATGTACTGTACCTTCTCATCTGCCTTCTGCTGTGACCTTGGGCTTTCTGCTCCCTTCTGAGCAGGTGAGTAATTGAACGTGGAAACATTACATTGGCACACAATATGTCAAATGCCTGTTTATTTTATGAAGATAGTCTGGCAGAATTGGGATAACTAAAGATAGCACACAGTAAGCCTCCGGGATCCTGGTAGCAGCTCCGATAGTCAGTGCATTTCCTGAGAAATTCTGCTCCACTTCAGGGCCTTACCTAAATTGGAGGAGGCTCTGCCTTCAGCAGCTCGGTCCTGCAGACTCTCAGCGATGTGCAACTGTTCTTCATGGTACTGCTTAGCTCTCTCCAGGTCCTGCATACATCTAGCTGCATGGCCCAAGCCAGCATAAGCTCGCATCTCAATGGCTTTCTCAGCCAGCTCCTGGGCCAACTCCAGCACATAGTTGTGGTAGGACATGGCTTTGTCGAAGTTTCTCCGGTAGTGGTAAGCACTGCCGAGGTTGCTGTAGGCTCGGGCTTCTTCCCGCTTGTTCCCCAGCTCCTTGGCGATCTTAAGATGTTGTTCATGGCATTGCACTGCATTTTCAAAATCCCCCATTGCAATGTACACTGCTCCCATATTTCCCAGCTCCCGTGCCTCAGAGAGCTCATCTTTGGACTGCTTTGCAAGGAGGACACACTGCTTGTGGCTAGCCAGTGCATTTGGGTAGTCCCCAATGGCTGTGTACACATGGCCCAGACTGCTCAGTGCTGAGGACGCTGCCTGCAGGGATAAGAGAGAAAAAGTAAATACAAGATCTCATGGAAACAAGTCAGATGGCCTCAGTCCCAGCAATCACAGCCACAAAAGGCCATTCTGGAAAGAACGTGACTGCCAGCTTGAAAACTTGCAATCTTGCAGTTCTACACCACTCAGGGCAGCTCAGGTGGAGGCAGCAGGAATGTGGTTGACTCAGGAGAGCAGTGCTAAGATTATCTCTTTTCTCTGAAGCACACAGCATGTCTGTATGTGGTAGAAGGGAAGGATAGGACTGCAAAGATGCAGAGACCACTGAGGAAACAAATAAAGCAATAGCTGCAGAAAACTGCACTCTACCAGGAACCAAGATGGACCAGCCTGAGCTGTCTCACAGAGCAACACTTCCCCTGAAGGCAGCCACACCTAAGTCACCTCTCATAACTACTATAACATCTACATCGAGTCCTACTAACTTTGCAAACAATCCTGTGTATAGCAGCATTTGAGACAGCAGACAAGTAATGATATTCACCTGCAGAGAACATCACAGACGAATGCTTGCCCTGTTCCACCCTCCACCCAGTAAGCTCATGGCAGAATCCTCAGACCCTGCAGGCACTGGTGCCAAAGAGACCATCCACAGAGACCACCAGCAGCATGCGTAACATGACATAACCATGCAGTATGCGGAGCCATCATGCGGTCTCTTCAGTCTCTTCTGTCCAGGGTCAACAGCCACTGAATACCTCTGCTGGAAAACTCACACACCTGCAGCCAGCACTCAGCAGAGAGCAGGGAGATGCCTCTGTTGCTTATCTTGCAAAACCAGTAGGCCAGCATGCACTCACAAGCATCTTCACATACTTCTGTTTGGCCAATCACACCATGTTTACAAGAGCACAGTCTTCACTGTGTAGCATCAAGATCCTTGTATCACAGCATCGTTTGTTATTGAGCCCCCAAGAATCTTGGGACTGCAGCAAAGACAACAGGATTTCAGCAGCTGTACTCCCTGTCCCCTGGGAATACCGTAAATAGTTATTTGAAAACCTGAGTTCTTACCACAGAGAAACAAGACAAATTGTTTGAGGATCAGATTATTTTGCCTACTGTATCTACCAGGACACAGGATTGCCTTCCACCTGGCAAAGCCAGAGTATATATATACACCTGGACAACAGGGCAAAGAGCCAAAAGCAGAGCTTCTGCTCAGTGCATACCTGCTTCCTCAGCATGGCTGTTCACTCCAAAGCTCTGATCCTGAGTACTCCATGGTCCCCTGCATATGCATTTCTTTTGCTACCCAGCCGCTGCTGCAACCCATTTACACAACAGCCATCTTTTCAGAAGGATACAGTCAAAGTGAGACCGAACAGAGATCTGTCTCAGCTCACCCTAGCACCAGATCTCTGGAAAGATCCAGTCCACCCTTCCACCTCAGATGTAGCTACAGCTACTTTGGCTTGGATTGCCCTCCACTGCTTTTAGTTCAAGGAGCAAGCATGCTTCAATGTTCTGGGTGTAATACCCCTAGTCATGAAATCAAAAGCTCTCCCATGAAAAGGGACTCCGTGTAGTGAGTGCAAGGGGTGCAACTGAAAGCACCCCCCAGGTCATGCCAACCAGCTATCTGCAACCTGAACACCAAAGAACTGGAGAGAGGCTTCAGCACAGTACCACTGATAAGGACACCAGCCTAATTCCAGGGGAGCACAAGGCAAGCTGTAAAAAATGAGTGTCTTGTTCTGTAAACATAAGACATGAATCAGGCCATAGCTTCTCAGAAGTGCACAGGCAGCAAGAAGTTCTGAAGGGCTAGACTCACCTAAGACTTTGTAGATTCACACATGTAGACACCTTGCAGAGCAACACACACCCTGCTGCAGAGAACAAACTGCTAGGCCACTTGGGACAAAATTAAATCCCAGCACAATGCAACCCTAAGCAGAGCTGACTCAGCAACCTCAATTAATTCTGGAAGACAGGCCACCACCACCAGTAGCACTTCTGATGTAACTGGGAAAAGACTGGAAATGCCTTTCTGGAAACACACAAGTCAAACTGTTCTCTGCTGGTGCTGCTTAAAAAAGGGGATGTTTACATATGCAAACTGCTAGACAAGCTATGGCAAAGAGCCATCTAGACAGAGATTCAGATGATGTTAACATCTTACAGCTAGGGAAAAGAGGCATAAATGGAAAGCAGGAGATCTCAGACTTTCTGTGCACAAGACAAACTTGCCAGATACCAAGATTGCTCATATTGTACACATGAATCTTTTCATGCACACAGATGCAGAAAGGCTACCTCTACCCTCTGATATGGCATTCCCACCCATGCTACCCATGTGTTACGTTCTGTGGCAGTCTGAGTTGCTAACTGATCCAAGTGCTCTGAAAGATGTACTTCTCAATCATCTTGGAACCTGCACGAACAGAGCCTATGGCACTTTCAGCTTCCCATGGGCTGGCTGCAGCATCTCTTCTCCAGCAAGATAAATATCAGTACTCTCTAAATACTCTCAGGGGCAATCACTGGAACAACTGCATAGTTTGACATTAAAGCAGCGTTTGGGAGCAATTTGGTGATTACATCTGCTGAGGATACTAATGACTCACTTCAGGGGGTTAGTAATACAACTCAAGAAGATAAATTCATCACTGCATACTTAATAAAATCTTCCATGTAACAGCATCCACTGGGAACTCTATGTGGCTCACACATCGGGCCAACAAGGTAGAGATATTCCCATATGCACTGGCATAAGCATCAATATGTTGTGGTGGATACAAGGTTGGCACTGGTTGTGCATATGCAAAATCAGCTGTGCTAGCATGAATTTTTGATTGGTAGCAGGATGATGGGAAACTACAGCTTCATACCGGGGGGCTGTGCATCAGCAAACAAAGAAAATCAATGTTTTATGTATCTGACAAAGACAAATTTTACAGTGGGGGTTGCTTACACCTTCAATTTTGCAATTTATCACTTTAATAGAAAGCAGATTCTTCTGCTGCTAAGCTGAGGTACAGAATGGAGTTCTGAAAAGGGTTTCAAATTGTTCTCTTTTCCTGGAGGCAGCAGACAGCTTAGGTTTTTCAGCGGAATAACATGAAGAGTCTGATGTTAAGCAGATGTACATCACAGAATGACAATTAATAGGGACCTGGTAACTGAGAGAGATGTCTTTCTTAGATATTTCACCCATGCCAGAGAATGGTCATTTCCCAATTATGTTATATTAAAACAACTATTTGACTGATTGCACAGCCTCCTTATATGAGAACATTACATAATAATTCTAAAATGGGCAAGGTGAAAATGCTCTGCCTGGTATCCCACTACATGGAAGCCCTAATCCCCAAATATGGACACCAATCAGGGCTGATCAGAGACTGAGCTTTCACAGCTGAGGTGGGGAAATGCACAGTATGGACCAAGCACTTGTGATATACAGAAGCCTGACTGCAACACTCACCCTGCCTATGGCAGGGGGGTTGCAACTAGGTGATCCTTGAGGTCCCTTCCAACCCAGACCATTATGTGATTCTATATTGAGCTCATGCTTTTGTTAGAGTAGGGATTCACACGAGTTGCATTTGGCTGTGGAGATCAGCAACAGATGACCTTGGGAACAGCCTGGTCTTTGTGCTGTTCTAGGTCTTTAGAAAGAACATCACCCCTTTTTTGAACTGTAGCCTTTCCAGCTGATGGGTTTAACCAATATTATGAATTTACAAGCACAGGAATGTGAACATATACTCTGTGTTTGCAGCTGATATTGGCCTGTAGGGACAAAAAGCCTTAACCAGTTTCTATTGTTCCAGTTTACACCATTCCTGACAAGCCAGGCTTGGGTCCCGAGGTAGAGAGGTACTAAAACATATGTTGTAAGAGACACTGGGACTGTATGTAGTCAAGAGAAAGAAATGGATGTGAACTGACCTAATGTGGATATGAAGCTGACATATGACAGAAACCTTTTCTCTGCTGGATGTACAAAGGTTGATTAATAGTAATATAACACTGTGTAAGCATTTAAGCTCTTTCTGCATGTAAGCATGTACATTCTGTTTGTTTTATAGCTATCGACTGTGCCAGTGCTGTGCACACAGGCAGGACAGTAGCCTAGCAGGGAATTAATACTATCAGGACTTAACAAAATGATCCAGTGCCTGTAAATTGCATTTTATCTCCAATTCTATTAAGCCCCTTTATTATTTGATCAGAACCCACCAGTATTCCACAAGTAGCTCTGGAGATAAGTGATTGTGTACTAGTGCAAAATTCACACCCAAATACAGTAGGTGCCCCATCAACATTCAAAGTCACCCTTCCCTCCTCCCTCAAAAGTGAGGTTTGTGTGTCTGTACCTCATCCAGCATTTTCTTTGTATGGCATGCTTTGAAAACAAAGAGCAAGCAGCCGGTAATATTCTCTTCCTGTATATTATCTGTACACAGAAAGAAGGAATGGCTTTGCTTTCAGGTAATTATTGCCTGGAAAACAAAACAAAAACCCACATTGGAATCAATAACCCTGTCAAATCCAGTTTATTTATAGGAGGTTTCTGTCTTTTACACAGAAACTGCCATTTTCAGTGAGACTCTCTTTAAAAAAATGTATTTCATTCTTATAACTGCAGGTCTAGGCACTGCAGCAAACTGAACATCAATGAACAGAAGCAATGCTGCAGAAACCAGTTATTAATAGTATTGCACAGAAAAGGGAATGCAGTCCTTTTTACTTCTTCCCACTACACCACAAGCAAAGGCTTAACACCTCCATCATTCTTGGATGAAATCACTCAGACACACAAGATGTGCAGCTGAGCTCCCTGGCACTGACCCTGTATGCTCCTCTTCCTGCACAGGATCCTCCAGGCAAAGCATCTCTGCACAGTCCTTCTGGAGCAGGGTCCAATCCTAATGTTACTCTTGCTCATAAAGCTGTATATCATTTAACTGGGAAACTTAATATGGGAAAGCCTTGGCTGAGGTGGGCCTTCTGAAAAACCAAGAAGTGCTGATCCCCGAGTTGTGGATCTGGACCAGGTTTCCACATCATTTCTTGTACCATAATCAGGGTACAGGCCACAGTAGAGTACTAGGTTTTGCAGATACTGTGAGAAGTAATTAAAAACAGAAGGCTGCATTTCTTTCAGCTAAAATCCATGTAGTGTGAAGGTCAAGTAGGGACATTTAAAGGAGATCCTCAGGAAGTATTACATTTCCCTTTTGAGTCACAAGTCCAGACAAAACAAAGCATGTGGCTTTCAGTGCATTCGCAAATTTCCTGTTCTGTTCAGATTTCCTTTCATTCTGCTTTCACATGCAGCCTCACATTTGAACTCGACAGACAAATCCGTATTGAATCCAGTCAAGCTGACCTACTCTAACGAGCTGCTAAAAACAAAGGGAAAGGCAATGAATTTATGCTTTCTTATACAAATCCAACTATTCAATGGTCAAGTATTATGGTGTTCACATCACTGAACTCACCCTCTCACTTAGGCAGGTTTTTCAGTCTAAGATTTGATGCAACACTAATGCCCTGGAAGACCCAGAATCTTCAGATGAACTCAAATAGAAAGCATTTTCCCAACAGCTAGTACTCAACTCTTCTTTGTTGCAGCTAAGAATCTGGTTCTGATATGGAGTGAGAAAGCTTTCCTCCAAGAAAGCAAGCTTTCCTCCAAGGTATGTGAGAATTCACCCCAGATTCCTAATAAAACAAGACTACCAGCTGCAACAGGTAGTTTCAGCCTGCAAGAGGCTGAAATCAATGAGGCAAAGGCAAACACTGCACTTTTTAATGAGGGTTTCAAGTCTGGAACCTATACGTACATCACGATCAGATTTTGAGTCCCAGTGGTTAATCAGAGGCCTCTCAAGGACCAGCTGTTTGAAGTGGAAGCATATATGGGAACTATATGGACTGGAAAGACTACACCTGTAATTTTGTAAGCTCAACAACAGAGCCAAACATGTGGGCCAGGCAAAGACTGAACTTCAGTGAACTGAACAATGCTGCAAAAAGTGTTCAGGAAAACATATAATCATTCTGCAGACTGAGTCAAATCTCTCACAAGTTCTCATTAAGCTGAAATCACAACACCTGTGGAACTTGAGACTTCAAGGGCAGCAGGTGTAAAAATAAAACCTCTGTCCTGTTAGGAAATCTGGAGAACCAATTTGCCTCACTCCCAGCTAACTGTGTACTGGCTTCTTCTCATTCCTTCCTCAGCAGCCTGCCCTACCCTCTGGCTCAGCTGTGCCCTCCTGGCACGTGGGCAATATGAAGGTTTCAGTTCAATAAATCACCCCAGTACTAAATCAGCAATTATTCTGACACCTGCTCAGGCAGGTTTTTTTTCCCCCATTAGTAATGAAAATGCATATTTAAACTGGCTTGAGATCAGGAAGAATGCCCTGTGATGCTGAACTTCATCACGGATTCAGATCAGACAACAACTTTCAAAGAAAACACAACCCTTTCCTTTTGAAAATATCCCATCTGTGAACTGAAAAGGCTTGATCTTTTTACCAATTTCTGACTTCTGTGTGCAATTTTCCACTGAGTTCCTAGAAACTGATGCTGGTCTCTCACTCCTTCAAAGAGGGACTGGGAGCAGTCTTTCACTTGAGCAAGTAGCAGCCTGACCAACCACTCTGTTGTTTGTAAACCCTGTGTAGAACGTCATGGGATTTTGAAAGCTGTTTCTCACACAGAGGTTGAACCAAAGAACAGCTTGCTTCAATTTCTTGAAAGCACAAAGGTCCTTTAAAATATCCCAGAGAAAGACAGAAAGCATAGTGGAGAAAAGAGTGAAGAGGTAATCCCATGCATTAAAAATGTTTATGGATGGAGATGTACCACCATCACACATTCCTCATCTTGACGCTTGACCTTTATGATAAGAAACATTTTTTTTCCTTTTTTTTTTTTTTTTTTTTTTTTTTTAAAAACACAAAAATAGGAGGACACTCCTGCAAAGTTACCACCTCTGCAATACATATATAAAGCACTTACGCAATGGGATGTGGTCTCTTGATGTTTCTGGGATATCAGTAACAAAGACACTAATTTCTTGGTAAAAGAATCTCTTATGGAGTTTCCAAATGCTTCCTCTGAAAAAAAGCTTAAGAAGTAAAAGCTAATTGCTGCCTAATACAGTAGCAGTGGTCACACCCTAAAGTCGCCATTTTTACACTTCTATTAGCAGTGCCTGCATTAACCACTAATATAGATCAGCCGTTAGCAAAGCCCATCTCAGTCTGTCCCTTACTTCTGGAACTCCAGTCAGATGCGATGAAGCTGTAAGGAACAACGTATATTCTCCTCTTAGCCTTTCCTGAACACATGCACCCTTTGCAGCCACAGATGTCTTCTGGGGCCTGGCACATACCAGGATGCCAGCTGTGCCTGCCCTGAAGGGAAAAGACAGACCCCTGCATGCTCGAAAAACACAATGCATGACCTCTTCTTCCTCAGAGACCAAGCAGCTGTAATGGGACCTCAAGGACATTGTTGGAAAAGTGACTCTGAAGTGACTCAGCATGTTTCAGGTAGACTTGCGGTGACAGACTTGGGCAACAAGAGAGCAACAGGAAGAGGCTCCTACTGACTCCACAAGGACGTGGCACTGACTCCACGTGCTGGCTTCTCACAGCCCTGCTGGAGACGTAAGGCAGCGGCACTACAGTGAGGAAAAGCTGCACTCACTATTGGGCTTGAGCTCTGCTCCAGCTTCATCTATCTCAGTGCCAGGCTGCAATAGTACAAACCTGGTGATGTCTACCACCCCTAAAAGGACTCCAGATTCCTGACAAGGAGGAGAACCTGGCCCCACAACTAACCAGCTGCACGTTCCACTGAGCTCACTCCACACTGACAAGCCCTATGATGGCTCCTCCAGAGAAGAATGGTTGCACAGACCCACACTTCCAGCCAAAACTACAGCACAACTGCAAGCACAGGGACCCTTGCAACCAAAGCACAAACAGTTGTAATTTCATCTCTGCGGCTGCCAGCACAGTCCAAACACAGAAACCATCCTAGGCCAGAAAAGGGTGCAGACAGTCTGCCATGGAGACATCCCCCACTTCAGGCAAGCTCTCACACCATTCGGTCAGAAGGAAGTTCAGCTGGGGCAGACACACCGGTTCACACATGGGGCAGAGCTGGTACACCCTGACATGTTTGCTTGGAACTGTTCAGCTCACAGCAGCAAAAGTGACTGATTTATGGCACAAGCAGAATCTGCATGACAATCTCAGAGCACTGAAGACAAGGATGAAGACAGAGTCTCTCCTAAGGACGGCTGTGCCACTTCTAACTCAGATTGCACTCTTACCTAACTCAGCAAAATATATATTTCTAAAATGATGGGAAAGGAACATGAAAAAAATATTCTTTTATCCTGTACCATAATACACACACACGCCGGTTGCTCAAAGGAAAGATTAAATACAGCTTTGCTATTTAGTAAAGATGGGGCTTCTATAGACAAAGCACAACAGGAAGGACACCTGGAAAACATTTTGATCTCTTCAGGAAGAGACAGAAAGTCCTGGCTTTACAGACTTTATAGATTTCAGTAGAAAGAAGTGATCGATCTTTCCTACTCCATCTCCAATAAGAAAGTGAAATTTGATCTTTGACCTGCACAGTCTGACAGTAAGTAGCTGTAGTTTACAAAATGTAGGAAGCTTTACGCTGAGTTACACTGCTGGCTCAGACATGCTTTAAAGGGGACTGGAAAAAGCTACTAGAATTTCAAACCTTAATAACCACCAGCAGCTGAGCTGCACACAAAGGATGTTCAGACAGTTGCAAAATCTGCAAATTCCCAACCGAATACAGACACAGATCATGTCTGTAACAGCCATCATATTTCACTAACACTGTTCTCTCAGAGACTTAACACATCTCTGTCACACAGCAGCCTGTTATTCCTGACAACCTTCCATCATAACAATCCTCTGATGCCAGGAAAGGCCTCTAGTCTCAGTAAGATCCCTGGCAATGCTCTCACTGCAGTAGAAAGTGTAGCACCTAACCAGCTTCTTGAGTCTCCCAGATTTTTTAAATCTCCTTTGAGCAGCTGGCTATGCTGTGTTTAATGCACCCCAAATGCAGTTTGCCCTCTTAGATGCCAGGGCACACTGCAGCTCATGTTGAGCCAGCTCTCAGCCAGCACCCCCAGATCCCCTCTCAGCCTGTGCCTGTGTCCAGCAGTGTTCCCTCCAAGTCGTAGCACCCAGCATTTACCTTTGTTGAATTTCATGCCATTGCTGATTGTCCAATGCTCCAACAGAGCAGAATGCATCTGAACTTCCACAGCAGTTCTCTGGGAAGTCTTCTTAAAATCTTAGATGGATTTTAAGTCAATATAACTTGCAAATCAAAGGAGGCAGCTTTGGCTCCTAGCACAGCACCTCCTTTTCCTCTACACAGCAATAGTTCTAAAAAAATGTCTTGTGACAGTAAAAGCTACTCATTGAGTCTGGTTACTGAGCATACACACCTGCTGCAGATGATTGTCAGAGCCACATGTTAATGAACATACCAAGTGCAGCAGCCAGCAGCCATAGAAACAAATGGCTAGTAAAAGGAGGACACTGAACCCCAGCCAGTTCTGCACCTACTCCTTCCAGAAATAGCTGCTTCTAGAGGGGAGGTGGGGGGAACCCTTCAAAACCTGGCCGAGAATGAGAACTGCATGCTCTTGGGCATCCTGAGCCCATGCAGGGACAAGCTGGCACAGGCAGAGTCCATACATCTGTCCTCCGCTGTCCCTCTGGGCCCCCTGTCCTTCCTGCAGTCGTGCTCGCTGAGAAAAGGGGCAGTGGAAAAAGGGCTTGAGTCATCCAACTTCAGGATCATGAACAGTCCTTTTCCTAACCCAGCTCCTTCGTTCATCCACACCTAGTGAAGAGGGATGCTGCATCTTTAATGAAAGGCCCTGTTCAATGCTGCACACGCCGGCCAGCACACACACAGAAGCTGCCAGCACACAGTGGCTTGCTGGCAACATCGTCCTTCCCAAAAGCTCAGCATTGGCAATGCACTTTCACACAGGCACTAATTTTATTATGGTTGCTTTATGATTTTGCCTCATTGCCCTGCTATTTTTAAATGCAGGGCTGTAATAGAAGGCGTCTCCCTGTCCAAGGGAGGGGAGCTATTACACAGTGGAGTCTCTGTGGTGTCAGTGGCCTTTGTAAGGCAGAATTGATGAGCCTGAGAAGGGGCTCCACTTCTCAGTAACAGGCACGCTGCTCCACAGCTTTCCTTTCCCTTTCAATGCCTGCTTATCAGTCCTCACAGCTTCAAAACACTCCCTCAAGTAGTTGTTTTCCAAATTAAATGATTTTAAATGAACACAGGTGAAAAACAGTTATTAGTAAGAGCCACTCCAACCCATCCTGAGATAGCCCACAGTTAGCTCCAACTCAGCTGCACAGAAGCAAGGAATGGCCTTACTGAACTTTGTAATGCAAGACAAGTCTGCATACCTGAAGTAGCTAGAGATGAATAGAAACAGGGACAAGGAACAGTAGCTGTCACAGGCATCAAAAGCTGTCACATTCACTTTTACATTCTAATCTTTCCCCTAACGCTGGCATAGCTCATCAGTTGCACTGTCGTTGTTCAAATCACAGCTCATGGTGTGGCATCAACACAATTATATGGGTTACACAAGATCAGGTTGCCCACTGTTTAAAACAAAGTATTTACTATAAAAATATAGTACAGGCATAACAATCTACACCTCTGTTATTAAAAATGACAAGATAACTAACATGTATTGACTACCTTATAAACCTCAACAGAGGTGAGACACCACAAACTGCTTTTACCATGACATAGCAATGTCAACTCCTGCCTTCTTTCTGCCATTGCAGTGAAGCAGACAAAGGAACAGTCTGGCGATACCCATGCTGCTAAGTGGCATGGCTGAAGCGTGGATAGATACATGCACAGCAGCTTTACTTCAGCTGCTACAGGAGACATCATTGTAAGAGCAGCAGCACAGACCTCATTGGGATTCTCAACTTGAGTACAATACCAGAGACCACAGCAGACCAAGACAGCCCACGCTGAAATCTGCTCTGCTTCATCTTCACAGACAAATGTCAGACTACCAAGCTGTGCTACAATTTCCTCTTTAACTGCATTTAAATAATCTCAGGAGTTCAACTCCTGCACTCACCTCTATCAGAGGATGTCCTTCTACATGGTGCTGCTTGCCGTTCTTTCCTTTTCTTGCACCTCCTGCTGTCATCCTTTTTAGAATGGTATCCCACTGACTACAATGATCATCTGCGAAGCTCCACAGTAACCCAAAGAACACATGGAAAGGTCCCTTATGAGTTCTAGCTTCCTGAATCAACTACACTCTTATGTCTGCTATTCTCTCTCTCTCAAAAAAAAAAAAAAAAAAAAATCTTGCAGAATTGGCTTATCTGAGTTTCTTGACCTTCCACTGAAGCTGGTCAAAAATCCAAGACTTAATAGTGATGGAAAGCATTGAAATGATACTCTGAAGATGACTACTTCATAATGCCCATTACAGTGTCTTATTAAGTCTTGCCCATCTGCATAGAAGAAAAACTCATGTATGTTCAATACCTGAAGGTCTCTCAAAGATTCTAGAGGTATGCCAAGTCCCAGCTATTTTTGCTCTATTCTTTCTGTGTGTACAAGCATCAGAAACCAGACTGAACTTTTCCTCCACACAGTGATTCGGAAGAGTGGACGACCTATCTGCACATGCGGATTTTGAATGGTATGGTATAGTGCTTGTTAAAGGAGCTGCACATACTCCTGTGCCAGGTAGAAAAAAATTCAAGCTCTGGAGCACCTGAGCAGCTTGGATGATTCCCCACTCAGCTGACAAAGTTGCTCTTCTAAAGGCTTGTGTGGAGGAGGAGACACCTGAATATTACAGCCAGACCCTCTGCAAATTATTCCTGAGTTCATGGGCTACTCGACCCAGAAAAAGCCCCTGGTACAAATATTTGCTTTGGCAGGCTCAGAACACAATGCTTCCTCTGAGGACTGCAGCCTCACATACAAAGGAGCACTTATTTATTATTATTATTATTTATTTATTTATTAACCTTTCAAGACAATCCTCTGGATAGTTGGAGGTAAAACAATTACCTCATTACAGTCACACACCCAATTCCCTTCTGGTGGGATTCACATCAGCACTACTGCAACTTTAAAATATTTGCATTATAAAAATGCCTGCAAAGGAGGCCAAGAAAAACAGCTTTTTGTTCAGAGGAAGCTCTGTGGTCAAGATGATGTCATAAGAAAGCGCCAAATTAATTTCCTGTGGTTATATCCTACAGGAAATCCAAGAAGCTCAGCTTTCTTTCTAAACCAAGCAGTCATTTGTTGTCAATAACTGTTAATTATGTGCCCAGATGTGTCATAAACTAAGAACTATCACTATTAGACTTAATTCTCTGGATTCTTTCCAGATCGACCATTGGGATCTGTTTAGATCAGCAGCCTGAAGTCAGTGGAATAGATCAGCACTTGCTTCCCTGGGCCAGTTCAGGGGCTCTGGTGCACGCAGACTGCTGTGCTCTTGCCAAGCACCGGCACAGTGAGCTTCCTGTTATTTCCTTCTTCAGCGCCTTCCACACAACTGGGAGAGGGCATTTGCTGCTTAGAGAAACACCACAGAGTAGAAACAGCTATGCAGATTAGACTCTTAGCAAGAACAGGGACTCCCAATCAAGAAAACGATAAAAAACAATGGTAACAGCTTCTCTGCTTTGCATGAACAGAAACAGGGAAATCAGGAGTGATTCATGAGGTTTTCCAGCTGGTAAAATAATCATGAAACTGTTGAGCAGATCCCTCCCCCAGTCACAGTCCTTCCCACAACCTACCAAAGGATTCATCATGTCAAGGCTTGATATTAAAAAAAAAACAAAAAACAAAACAAAACAAAAAAAAACACTTCAGCAAAGCACTTAAATATTTTAAATTGCTCTTTTCAACAGTCACCAGTGGAAAAATGGTTCCCCCAGTTTTTGTATCTCCCCCAAACTGCTCACATTTACATTAATTCACACCTGCCCTGCTGCCCCTAGCCACTCCCTTCATCTGCCATACAGTCCACAAGTCCTCTACTTTCCTAGTCACAGTACAGAAGAATAGACTGGAGGAGGATAATAATCCTTTAGTTTCTGTAATCTGCACTAAAGTTATGACTCTGTCCTCATAGTGAACTTTCAGTGAAAATCTCTTGAGACAAACTCTTCAGCCTACGAATCATGCTTCCCTGGACTGGCAGGAGGCCCGGCACAACATTTGGAGAGCTAAAGTGTATATGGCTAAGACAAATCAGATCCAGTCCAAACAACCCCTAACACTTTATACAACACTATTTTAAGGCCTGCATGGATTATTTTTTCAGTACTTTTTAAACAAAGCATATTTCACAGAGACTGTGAATGTTTGGGGCAGAGACCTAGCTCATTATTTGTCTGGAAAATGCACAACATGGGATGCACTCTTGTGGAGTTCAGAATGGTAGCACATAAACCAGGGAAAACGAGAGCTGGTGATAGCCAGGACTCAACTGCAGAGATGCTGTATCAGTGCTTAACTCCGCAACAGCCTCTACCTGGAGCTTATGCACAGTGAGCAAAATAGACAGACAGGTAGACAGAGGCAGAATGACTTGCTCAAAGTCACGTGGAGAAGAGAGACAGAGGCAGGCAAAAGTACAAAACAAGCATCCTGTCACCTGCACGTACACACTCTATCTACTGGAGCATACATTTTCCATTAAAAAATGCAAATGTAAGGCTGGAAAGACAAATCACAGAGCTTCCAAGTTCTCAGAATAACACACCAGACAAACAAGGCTTCTTGACGTGATTGTGTCTTTCTAGAAAACCATGCATGATTCCCAGTTCAGTCTATTTAATAAGCATCCTACCTCTCTGTCCTTGAGTTTCATGGCAAGCACCAGCTGATGTCTGTGGTTAGTAAGGGCCTCCCGGTAATTTCCTTTGGAGAAGAATGCAGAGCCCAGATTTCCATGAGCTCGGCATTCTCCCGTCTGGTCACCTGAGTCACATGCAAACAAAAAAAGATTAGGTAACAAAAGGGTGGCTGGAAACATCCAGCAAAAAGGCTAAAGCACTGTACAAGTGATGTTCCAGTGTAAGAACCAAGATCAGAACAAACTCATCCTCATATTTAATACACAGCCAAATCTCCCTGGCTTTCAGAAACTTATACAATATTCCTCAACCTATTTTTAGAATTGTGTTAGTTTCTTCTTTGGCCTGACACCTGGCAACCTCCCATTCTTCCATGTTTATTCTTTGTTTGACATTAGCAATTTCTTTGTGAAAACAACTGAATGGTCCAGGGCTTAACACGAGAGCACGCCAGCTTTCACCAGAAAGCAATTCTGCAGCCCAGCTCAGACATGAAGTACATCTACTACTGTCTTCTTTTCTCGTTCCCTGGCAACTGTCTCAGACACTCAGACTGACTACCTTTTTCTAAGTAATCATTGAAAAAAAAAATCCCACATACAAACAGACTGCTTCATTTAACACGCATTTAAGGTTTTGAGCACATCTCCACAGGAAGTAAGACTAGTCCCCATATACAAGACACCTGAGAATTAGAGGACTCTGTAAAACCTTAGCATATTCATTGATTGCTTGTCCCTTCACACATAAAGGTAAACATGGCTGCAGAAGCCCATAGTTCAGACATTTAAGAAATTTTACTTTTGATTTGGTAGCTTGTAAAATACCACAAAAATCTGAGCATCATAGAGAGATGCTGACCATTAGCACAACTATTTATTTGTTCCATTTACACCAAATCAGCACTCAAACAAGTGAAATGAAAACTCTACCTAAAGTCTTGGCTACATCCAAGTCCTGCTGCATGTATCCAGTGCTTTTCTCTGTATTCCCTAGGGACCAGTAAGCACTGCTCAGTGCAGAGAACACTGATCCCCTCAGCTTTAGGCTGCAAGTGCCAATCTTCAGGGCAGCTTCTAGGACAACCACAGAGGCCCCATGATGGCCTGCTGTAAGAAGTTCCTGGCCAATCACAGACACCACAACAAAGGGGCTTTTGTCCAGCTTCATCTTCTGCAATTGTTGATACGTTGGCTCCAGAGACTCTAAAATACAAAATGAAAAGCAGAGTTACTCAACAAACTAAATTATTTTCATCTATAAACCAGCCTAACACCTCATCTTCATTTTTGGTAACCAAATGACACATGAGTTAAGGCCCAGTCTACCCAAATCAAAACAGGATTTATTACAGGAATTCAGGGCTCAGACACAGTTTAATATTTAGTACAAGCACATTGAGACAGGTCAGATCAATAAGCAAGTTGATGCTTTCACTGCAGAAAGCACTTCTGGAAGACAGCACAAGAATGCAGAGCAGTCTTATACTGGGGTCTGAAGACTGGTTTAATGGCAGGTAGAATGCAGAAAACACCTGTAGAGTTTCATAGGAGATTGGAAATGGGCCACCAGCAGTGTATTTGAGCACTGCAGGTTCTGCTCCTTTAGCACAAACTTCAGCTGAACATTTGAAAAATCTGTGCCTGTCCACATACTGTGCACATAACACGTGAAGTGAAGTGACAAAAATAGCAGAAAGAAGCTGCTCAACCTACTCAGCGTTAGGTGCTCTCATAAGCAGCCAGGATCTGAAGGTACACCTGCAGAAAAACAGCACTGGACTTGACAGACTATCGATAATGTGTCTAATTGCTTTTATCGTGCTGTTGATAATGCATCTTGGCTGCATGTCTCAGTACAGACATCAATATAACAGGACTCCAGAGCTTGCTGCGCTCCACCTGACCACGCTGAGTTAATTTTCCATATTTATGACCAAGCAGGATTTCTGGATTAGATGCTCTCACCTGAATCAACATTATCACAGCAACCTCAGAATGCCACGTGCTCCTAGTTTTCATCATCTCTGCCCCTCTACAATCACAATGTATATAAGTAACTACAAAAGAGGATTTCCTACCCTTCCCTGAAGACACAGTGTGAGTGTGATGCCATTTACCAACATACAGTTAGATCCTGGGATTAAATGCAGATGTAAGAGAATAGAAATAATTGCTCTAACATGCCATAAGGAAACAAAACTGACCTTTGCTGAGAGAACACAGTTAACAGGCATAGCACTGCAAGAGCAGGTACAAATTCAGTTCCTGTCCTACAGAGGTTACAATCGTAGCCAGGTAATGCATGCAAACATAGGATGAGAGGTGAAAGCAAAAGGCAAGGGCTCCTGGTAATCCTAAAGTCAAATAGAAAAGGTGAACTAGCATGGTAATGGAAGGGCCAATACAGAGGTCATTGCTTCTCTCACACAACAGCAAACAGCGAGGGAAGAGACATCGCCACAGCCAGGTGAAAGATGCAGCATCAGGAGTTCATTTACTGTGGAAGCAAGTTTCACCTTCATCTCTACATTTTGCAGACCTACACTCCCTGAATCACTCAGTGTCTGCTTTTAATAATCTTCTGCACACCACTAACACTTACAGACCCTCTTGCCTTTCCAGTTGCTCATCTTCTTTCTTTGAATGCAAGTATCTGGGAAGCAACCACTCAAACCAGTCTACCCATAGCTTGAAATTATCAATTATCCTGATGGAATCAAATTACGCAGGATTGGTTTTACACTGTAATACCCAAACAGAACTTATACATCTCTCATAGGCAGCAAACTCTTGTAAACAGGGGCAGAATGATAATGTAACAACTACTGAAGTGTTCATAGAGTGCCTAGCTCAGTGGGACCAAGCTCCTGAATATTCATTGCAGTAGTACAGCACAGACACACACTCAAATTAAAACTAGTACTTTATAAGCAAAGCTAATCTAAAATTTGCCAACCACTCAGTGAGAGGATAACAACTGGAAAGCAGCAACACTGAGAAGCACAGTAGGGAGCAGCAATATAAATATACAGCTGCGGTATGACAGGACAGTGAGATCATCCAGCCAGACCAGGGGCTGCTTACAGAGTAATACCAGAACACCTGCATTCTAAGCAGCAGCCACAGTACATTTGGGTACCAAATGAAATTAGCTACATACATTAACTTCTATATAGAACAGAAACTTCTAGATGAATCCATTTTAAAGGATGGAGAAAAACACATGGGAAAACAAAACAAAACAAAACAAAAACAACTAATGGAAATATTTTCTTAATTTCAGTGCATCTTGACCCCTAAGCCCTGGGGCCTCCAGCAGCATCTGCTAATGATGAGAATTATCATGTGTCCTTGCCATCGCTCCCTCCCCCCCCCCCCCTCGAAATACCATTAGGACACAACAACAAAGAGCTTGCAAGAGAAACAGAGCAACAGAGAAAAGAGGATACTGCTACTTTCCTCTAGACAGGAAAATCTTTGTCCCTGGAAACAGGGACCATTATGAAAGAGGCAAAACAGGTACAGCTAATACTACCTCAGTGTCCATGCTATGTCAACATTCTTCCCAAATATAAATGAAATAGAAGAGCAGACTTTTGCCTTCTGGACCATTGTTTTGAGATACATTAATACTGTGGAAAATCTGCCAGGGTACTCTTCCGGACAGACTCTGGCCCTGACCATTTAAGACTCCCTGTGCCCAGTGGCCAAGCACTAGAGCACTGTGGGAAATTGTTCCAAGTAATAATAAAGCCAGGGCCACAGTAGTGCACATCTCCATCTGCACCAATACTGGATGAAAGACAAAGCAGCAAGGATTTCATTGGAACTGTTAACACAATATCCGTTTGATTCATCTTTCCAGTGCCTCTTGAGTGGGGTGTCACCATCTTGCTGTCCCACACTGAATCACAATACTATTTTTTTTTCTTCCTCCTCCTACTTTGAGCTCTATTTCTCAGCAGATCAGTCAAATCCTGAAATCATTCCCTTCAGGCCTCCAGATTTTTCCCCCTCAGATGCTGGCAGAGTTACCATAGACTGAAACTACTGCCTTTAAGTACCACAGCAGCAGATCACCTGAGAAAATTTCCTGGTGCTCACCTCGCATGGGAGATTTCATGGCAGCCTCGACCATGCCAACCAGAAGCTGAAGACTCTTGGGATCCTGAGCCAGACCCGATGCAAATGCTGCCAGTGCATCTGCATGACGTCCAAGATACTGAAGGGCTACGCCCTGTCGGAAGTATGCCTGAAAAACCAAAAGGAAGAAATGTCAATTACTAAATTGGTAGAAGTCACAAACACTGAATCTACCAGTCACCTCACACTGGTGGACACTACATGATCACATTCAGGATTCTTTGGTCATGCTAGATATAATCAGAAAAATCCAGCATTACAGCTTGGTTTGTGACTGCCCTGCCAGTCGCTTGTACCCGTTGTGTGATGACTTCCTCGACATTTGCCTCTGAAGTGTTCTGGAGACTAGGGACGGTAATTACTATTCAGACACACAGCTTTCCCCTTGGACTCAGCAAATTACTTATTCTGATCTTCTTATAACCAAATGCTCATTCTCTTGACACCTCTATTTCTACTCTCTTGGCTCACACAACATAGAAAGAACACACTTCCTTTCTCAAAATTTCTCACCAATGAGTCCAATATAAACACTGTATTAGCAGAGAACAAAATGTATTGAAAGCTCAAGTTGCAATGAAACACTGTACAAAACTCCAGATAGGATCAAAATCTCCCTTATCCACATGCATCTCTCAATGCAGACAGGACCCAGCATTGTCCCACCTGATGGGTGCAGCAAATGTCATCTATTGACTCATCAACCCATCTCACACCTGTATCACCCCTAGAATTTACAGTAGCACGTGAACACCATTCTGTTCCAATTACAGAATCACTTTTGAACCAGGATGCCCAATTCAGAACTCTGAAGTTAGCTTTCCTAAGGGAAAGGGAGAATGTCCCGTGCACACAAAGCAAGTACTGTAAGGAGCCAGTATTTCACATTTAGGGTGGAATTTTTTATTGGTTTTATCATGAATGAACTGACAGTTAAGGAAACATAGATGCTGTATCTGCCAGAGAGCTAAGCAAACAGATATGCCATACCGTTGAATTGCAGTATGCTGCTGAATCAGGTTATTTACAAAGTGACCAGGATATCATTAAGTGATATGGGAGTAGGCAGTTCAATAATCCCAGACTATGAATCTTCAAGTGAGGCAGGAAGACCCTCCTCTTGCAAGAATATTTTGATGGAACTGAAGAAAGTGAGGAAGAGCACTATGTTGAGATAAAGACTGTGTACCAGAGAGCAAGAGCTAGAAGTGCAGCAACAATGCAGAGAATGCAAGTCAGAACCATGAGCAGGGAGAAAGTGAGATTGCACACAAAATAACGATGAAAAGCTGGAAAAGAGCAAAATCAATCAAAAAAAGAAGGGCACAGGTGAACCATGCTAAATACAATGAGCTTGAAAGTACAGGGAGCACCTGCACTTAATGCAACCATGTAAAAGAACTGAAATGTAATTAAAAGTGAGAATCAGACCACAGACTAACAAGTAGTCAGATTTGGAGTACCAGCTTATACATGCACTTCTTAGACTGAGCCAGGACACTCATCATTTTGAACACATTTACAAGAACATTTTTCTTTGTTTATTCCTTACAATGGAAACCATTCATAGAACCATGTGATTCCTTCAAATTAACTTCAATCTCTTCTCACTACACATTTGCATTCTTACATCAACATCAATATGCATCTGGAAAATGTTTCCAAACAGAGCTTTTGCATTCCCCTCAACTGTGATACCAAGAATCCCCACACAACACAAGAACTGCAGAAACGTGTCCTACTCAAGCAATGGCAAGACTCAAAGGATATGCATAACTACCTTGAGACCTATGGCATCAGAGACCACAGAAAACACAACCCAATATTTACACCAAATGCTGAGATATATTTGTAGCACATACCTCTGCACATTATGTTATTAAAAAAGTGTTAAATCCTTAAGAAACATCTTTAATATCTGTTATTCAAGTTTTATCTTCATGTCTAACTCAAATATTTATGACCCAAACTTTGCTGTGCTCTTGGTTCACTGAAAACTACTTTGATAGCACCAATAAAGATGCACAATAGAAGATAAATACTTACACTGTATTAAAGAGTGCCTAAAGAACATAATACTGCTCCTTAAGATTGGATCCTAGTATTGCATTCATGGATAAGACATAATCACTATTTGTACCCATCTGCAACAGAAATCCACGCTCAAGATACATTAAGAGTACATATGTGAAGGTCTTTTTACTTGTACGGGATAAATCTCCAAATAATATCCAAACTGGTATTTAATTAGAGCTTGCAGACACTTTCAGAATCCAATCCATGGAGGCAGAGATTAAGGAAAATCAGAAATGACATGAGAAATTTATAGACACATGAATATTTAATTCATTTTCCATTAGCAATCGTTGACTGTAGAACTAGTTTTAATGAATTTGATGAAAGCAAATTTCTTTTCATTAACCTTTAGTATAAATGTGTTCTTATTGAACCAAACAAGCTACTGTACTGGAAACCCAATTCAATGTTAATTAGATTACTAGCATGATACTTTAAATCGGTGAAAATATAAAGAACTAAGAGATGTACAGTAGCCATAAAACATGAGTTCTCCAAGCAGTGAGTGTGCTGTCACCTAAATCATGGTGTACACTTTTAAGTCCTTTCCCCCCCCCCTCAGAATTATAATTTAATTACTTTCTTTACTGCTTCATGACAGAAGCAGTTTGATGCAGCACGTCTCTGATGGGGGCCTTTCAGGCCAAGGCTGGTTTCACAGACCGAGGACTAATGCGTCTGCCTAATCCAATTATCAAGGATGAGGGCACAAATACACAGCAGCCAGCAAGGGAACTCCACATTGTGCATATCTAACATCTCACGCTTTACAGAAGGTAAAGCCTGTCACCTCTTCTCTCAAAATGCAAACTACCTGTATAGAAGGCACATCAGAAGCACATTGCAGAATGTCAATTCAGCCCCCAAACCCAAAAAGCCGTATAAAGTTTTAATGAAAAGGCAGAAGGGAGATGGATGCTACAGACAATGCAGAGGAGACTCTCATGGCCTACAAGAGAGGAATTACTACGGTTAGTGTTTCCAGGGTTCAAAAGTGACTGTGTAGTTAGTGCAATGCTCTCTACATCCCATCCTATACAGACAAAGGCTGTACCAGAAGTAACAAACTCAGCTTCAGTAACTCCTCAGCTACAGGTGCAGTAATAAATAGCTTTCCTGTGTCCCATGAAGAAAAATGATCCCTGTGAGGAAAATGGGGAACAAGCATGCTAAACAAAACACACATGAAGCCTCTGCCCTACTTCCAGTTCTTGTACAGAAATTCAGACAAACATCTCCTAGCAGGAAAAGAAACAAACTAAAACAAATAAACTACCACAGGTGCAACTTGACAATAGAAAAAGCCTGGCCACAGCGTGTCAGAGAACCTTGCAGAGTAGCAACATGCCTGTTGAACTAACCATTGCCTCCTCAAGAGCTCGCATGTGCATCTCACAGCACTGAGGAACAGAGCCCCCAGCCCCAAGTTCTGCTCTCGGTAAGATCACAGGCTCCAGGTGATAGAAGGAAACAAGACAGGGAAGAGATTGGCAAACGGGATACAGTTCAGCAGCACGCATGCTCCATGTTCTTGCTGCAAAGAGTTCTTATTTCCTCCCCACATCTATTCCTGGAAACCACTTTATTTGAATACAAACCAGCATTCAGAGCCCAACAGAAAAATCAAAACAAACAAACAAAAAACTATTAATCTTAACTGAAGGAAAATTTTGGTCAATTTTTCTCCCACAAAAAAAATTTCCATCCTTTCTCCTCCAGTTTTCAGTTTATGCAGAACCCTCTCCGCATATTGTGCTCCCCAGAGTCCTTTAACAAACAAAATAAAAAGCATTCACATCATCTATTTCCTCTCCAAAAGAGGCATTCACAAGTTATTTTAGCATTGGAATGAAGACACCATATCAAGGGAAAAATCTGCAAACAGGAAATGGAGAGAATCACCCTTTGGAAGAGGAAAGGAAAAGGAAAGGCAGGGGGCCAGCAGCTGCAGCTGAAGAAATGAGACAAAGAGCATCTTTCCAACCCTGACGAAGACAGAATCTTCCCACGCTTCAGTAGCCTTTACATTTCTGATCTTCACATAGCACGACTGAAAGAGCACTCACAGAATCACAGAATGGTTGAGGTTGGAAGGGACCTCTGGAGATCATCTAGTCCAACCCTCCTGCCAAGCAGGGTCACCTAGAGCACGTTGTTCCTTCTAAAATGAAAAACATATTAATTTACCAGTGATCCCAGTTAAGAAAAGCCCGTTGATTCCTTTAAAGATGTAAGCAACAAGAAGATGATGCTTTGCTAAAGACAGGACAAAAGAACAGCAGGTGTTTTCTAACCAGTGGCTCTTTCTATCCTCAGTGTAATGTAGAGAGCTGGAATCTCTTGTGTTTTTTCAGTCTCTGCATCACATTTTCCAGGAACACCATCAATGCTGTATTAGATCAAACCTCACAAACTTCAGTTACTTATCTCTAAGGGAAGGTGGCTCCAGAACTCCTCCTTCCCCCATAGCTGGAAAGAAAACCTTTGGGGAGTCAGACACGTGGTAATCAATGCAAGAAATATTTTCACCTATATCCACCCTGAAATTGAAGGATTTAAATTCCTTCCAAAAAGATAACTTTGGTATTGAATCCCAGTGCTCAGTTGTTTCTTGGATTGTTCTCTGTTTCAGCTGCAAGCACCACTGACTTGCTGTACATAATTTTATTTATTCTTTCTTACATTTCAATTACACTAACTGAGACCTTATTTCCACCTGAAATGTTCTTACTTACTTAAGCCATCTGTTCTTTTTGCCTAAATCTACCTTCCTCTTACTGATATCTTCTCAAAGATACCCACTTTTAAGCTTTTAATTCTTTGAACAGGCTTGGTGTCTTTTTTGTACCGATCAGTTTTATTTCTCATTTCATCAGCCTTACCCTTTTTTGGGTGGATTGTGCCTCACACCTATACACAGAGCTCCAGAGGCATGGACCTGTGGTCACAACAAGATACTCTTAGAACATCGCCTTGCAAAGGACCTTCCCAATCCTTTGTTAACATACTAATGAGTCAAGTTCCCCCTCTCTTTACATCTCCTTGCAATGGTGAGTAAAGCTGCAATGGAGCACCAATAGATTAGAAGTCCACAGAACTCATTTGCATATAGTGACATATTTCAAGGAGAAAGAGCCAACTCAGGCATAGATCACAGGCAGACTTCAAGACATGCAGGCCCATACTCCCAGAGTCCAGACTCCCTTTGGTTTCATCAGACCTTGCAACTGCTAACAAACTGGACCAATTGGGGCAGAAAGATGTTGCTCATTTTCTCTGTGAGAGTTAAAACAAACAAACAAACAAAAATAACAACAAGAACAAGAAAAGCAAAAAACAAGCAAACAAAAACCTGCAGACAACGGTGCCCTGGTGAGTGGGACACCAGACAATTCTCCCCTCTTCTCTTCATCAGGGAGCCAGCAGATGACTCTAGGAAGAGAGATATCTCCCCGTCCTGACAGCTTACCCCTCTTACTGCCCCTGTACCCCCTTACACTCAGTGATGTGAACGCTGGCTTCAAGCCTCCTGGTCAGTCAGTGCCTTCCCTGGGGAGGGAGGAGATTTCACTTGTCAGCATACAGGCACTGTGTCAGCAAATCCCTGTAGTTTCCTGACAACAGCTCTCACAAAGAAAAAGCCATAGCAGAGGGTAAACAAACACTGCTTTGTGAACAGGTTCATTGAGGTCAGCTACTGATGCATAGCTGCAGAGCTCAGGAAAAAAAAAAAAAATCAAAATCAGGAAATATACACAGAAGTCCTTTGTCTTTTCCGACAAAGGACTGATTGCTCAGTACACTCTCCACTTCTAGGATTGTTTCAGGAAGCAGATCCTGATTCTCATTGTAATATATGCCACATGGCTCCTAGCTTGGACCTGTGTTTTGGAAGGGTCAAATATTGCAGTGTTGCAGCTGGCAATCAATATTCTCTAAGTAATAGGTGGAACACCACCCTTCAACAATTTACAATGTACTTAAATCTGAACGGAAGTTTATTTGCTAAAATGGAGACACTTTTAAGCTCTGACGCTTATACCCTACAAAATAACGAAGCCCTGCTTCAGCCAATAGAGGAGAAACTGTACTACATTAAAAAACAACCAAAGCTTCTATAAAATTACTTAAAAACAAGCAAAATCACAAAACAAAACCTGAATCTGAAACATGCACCTTAGTTTTAAGAGAAGGAGCTGCAAACCTGTATTTCCTATATCTCCTTACCTTGCTCACCATCATTTCCTTGATCCCTCCCTACACCCCCTTACTGATTGCTATCTTCATAGCATCTCCTCGATAACATCCCTCATTTTCTGCTCAATCCTACACAACACCCTTAGCTGCCACACCATGTTTCCAATTCCCTCCATTCCACCACACCCACGCTCCCATATCTTTTTTGAACTGATCTTCTGACTTTTCTGGTGAACATGCAAGGATAATCTGAGAACCTCTACAATAATTCAAACATATGCAAAAAGAAAATCTTGCTCTTTGCTGAAATTTGGCACTCGATGCATCTCCCTCAATAGAAACTGTTCTGTCTTGTCCTCTGTGTGAGCACAAGCAAACTCGCTCAGCTGCTCCCACCTCCAGATTCACCAGCATGCCATGGGCTAACAGCATCTACTGCACAACCCTCTAGCCAGAGCCAGCTCAAACTCTGCGTGATGCTTCTGCCGATGTCTCCACTGCCAAGCCCTGCAGTAAGCACAGCGAGAGTGACTACACGGGGAAAAGGATTAAAAAGTAAAAGGCAGCTTTAGCAAAGAGCTGATCTGATCATGTCATTGATACTAAACAAGAGAGACCGTTAGTGTAAGAGAGAGCAAGTCCACACACCTATGGACCTTCTGTTCTGGGAAATCAGGCAATACTGCAGCCTCACACAGTTATTTCTCAGTCAGCCAGGCAACTACCATCACTTCAGACAAGCTACAGATATTACATAGTCAAGCGGAGATGGTCTCGGAAAGAGGACAGGGAGGGAATAATGAGTGCTTTATTGAAAGCACTGCTGATACTCTGGAAACAACATTCTAATTAACTTGCAAAATGTATTTGGCACTTGTGGTTTTGAAGCCATACAAAAAACTGGCCCATAACAGAGGCTGCTCATACAGCAAACCCAAGCACGGAATGCGTACGATCTGAAGCTGCAACAAGCCCAGCACGGGACCCACCCAAAACGTAACAGTTCTTCCCTCCTCATGGAGATGTTGCTTCCCTCACATTTTTTCAGGCTTGTCTGTTTGCCCAGTGCTTTTCAGGACATGTCATATTTTTGTGGCAAAAATATTTTTAGTGCTTTTTCTCTACCCACAGCTTTAGATAAAGTAAATGAACAACAGGAGAACGTGAAAGAAGACATTCCTAATCCAACACTCCTGTTCTCTGGAGGAGGCTGATGGCTGAGCTGGAGCAGCATTCTAATGTCTGCCTAATGGGCATTCTCCCTCTCTCTAGAATTCTAAATACAGATCCTATTTGTTCTGCACAATTTATTGACCAGTGGAGTTTCTATTCAGGCTAGTCTTTTTTTCATCTGTGTTTATCAAAGCCCATTTAATGCACAAGGAGAATTTCTGTCCTGTCCTACGAGGAGCTGCCACTGAACTGGCTGCTGCAGCAGCATACAGACAATGCAAATGTAAACACTCTTGCTAGAGTTTTGATCTTTGTCAACTGAGATCCCATCTACACAACCATCCAGAACCTGAGTATTAGATCTTCAGGTGCAACATGAAACAGGATTAGAATGCAAATGCAAGCACCGAAATGACTGATATTAAAACTGGCTCTGAAATTGTTATGAATTCTTCTAGTATCAACATACATGAACTGCTTTAGGAAGAGCAATGTTAACTGGCTTACAATTAATACAAAACAAGCAATAAAGATAAAAATACAGTACAAAGAAATTACATTTATGAATATGAATGGGACTTCTTGTCTTTCCTTTACATTTCCTAAGATCCTGCTAAATAAAAACAAGTCTGGTAAAGGAAGTCCCAGATAATTCAATGCTTTTCTTACCAGATAAGGATCAAAATGTATTATTTTTTTTTTTTGACCAGCGGTGTAGGCTTTCACAGCCAATATTCATACTGTACTGGCATCTGAAGCAGGCTCTGGTACAACTCTTCAGGCTTATACCACTTTTTCCTGTAGAATCCATGGCAATAAATCACTCGGATCCTCAACGCATCTTGTACGCAATGCTTGCAGGAGTTAGAGAAAGGAAACAGCTGCAGGAGTTCAATCCTGTCTTACCATTGCCTCTTGTAAGAAAGTCAGATGCATGACCTCACATTTCTAGAATATGATTTAGTATCAGGGTACAAGCGTTTTTACACAAGTACATATTATATTCTTTACTTGGTAGGATGGTGTATTGTTTATAAATATTCTTAAATAGGTAGAACCAGGGCATCAACTAGCACATAGGAGCCAGTGAGAGCATTTTGTCACATGGCTTCCTTAAGTCACACTGAACTAAACAGGTAGAAAACCAGAAACTGTAACTTTCTCTCTAAAGTAGGGCAATCCCTTCAAGAACGTGATGAGCGATGGTCAACACATACAACAGCTGATCCTCTCAGATCATGCCAGCAAGAACTCCTACCGGAAGCAAGCTGCCCACAAGGAGTGCAACGACAAAGACATTGTGGCCTTCTACCCACCAAGGGTCAGGCATCCCTCCTTCCTGCCCGCAGCCAGCTCACGCTGCTCATGGCAAATCCAGGTTCAGCTACTGCAGATCCACACAGGCTTTGAGCAGGAGCCACGGCTCTCCTTTGGGGGGGGTGGGGTGGGGGGGTGAGGGCTCCTGCACCTCTATCTGTTCATTCTCCCTTCTCTGCCCAACCCCTCGCCTTCTGTAGGTGATCCCTTTGCAAATCCTGTGGGCGGTAACGCTGCATTGCATATTCTTTGCCCAAGCTGCCTTACTAGAATTCATCCAGTGATTTTGTCATCAAACTTCGGAGTCCCCTTTATGTCACGAATTGCTGGCAAACTTTTAACTGGGTAATAGAGACAGAAAGATGAAACTGGAATGACATCAGATGAACCTGGACCAGAAAATAACTGTCATACAAATATGGAAGACTTAGGAAAAAAAAAAAAATCTATCTTAAGACAAAGACCTTCACTGTACACAGGGGAGGAAATTCAAAACACCTTTATAGTCACGTCAGCTTCAGACTCTGGACAACCAATTATCTGGACAGAAAAGGCAAATGTATAGAAATACTTTTTCTACAATGCTCCCTTAGTTTGCAAGATCAGCAGATTATGCCAAAAATAGCATGAATAATCTATGAAGCATTTAATTGGCCTGTCCTGAGTCTGCAGAACACTCCTATGTTGGACACACCCATCGTCCTGCGTGGGACTGTGCCGTACTTATTACCCAGCTCCCTCACAGCCTCGCACGCAAGCAAAGCCAACATCTGACGAATACAACACACATGAACACAGAATAGGAGGAAAATATGGGAACAGCCACTATGGCTTCTTGGGGCCAGGCACCAGGTTGAATCTTTCTTCTCTAATTGTAGCTGCTTTACAGCCAAATTTTAGAGAGAAATGCAGGACAAATCTCTGCTGTGGGATTTCAGGAATGTGGGGAGAGGGAAGAATGTGCTTTAATTCAGAACACATGCAGCACATGCATAAATACTGCTTGCAGACCATATGCATTGAAATGCTGCTTTCACAGTTAAAACTGCACCCAAGACAACAATTTTCATCCTGAATCCATATACTCAGCTGGCACCTGAACCAGTACTATTAGCCTACCCTGAAGAACAAGCGGACATCTGACAGATGTACCATCTCTGCAGCACAGCTTCTTTGTATTTTACCCGTTTCCAAAGATGTCTCTAACAAAAACTATGCCACCTGAAAGTTGAAATTTCCTCTAGGCTATGTAGACTGAGTCTACAAAGAAAAGGAGGAAGGGGTGTGTGTGTTTGTAAAATATTATGCCTTGTTTTATCCAAAGAGCCTTTACATTTTCTTATGAATTGTGCTTCCACTATCACCAGAGGGAGACTGCAAAAGTCATTTTCCAACTGGTATTAAATGTAATCATTAGTTGAATCAAGTCTTTGCCTATTTAGTTTAGCACAAAAATTAACTGCACAGCTTTTTATATAGCTTAATGTTGTTGCTCCGTTCCTGCCTGCTCCAGGCTTGCTCTAGAACTACAAGCTCCAGTTTAGAGCCTCCTCTTCAGGGAGCATCTCTTACCTCTCACAACAGTATGTGGAAACAGAATCTTCTTAACTTTGTCAGCTACAACTATTAAGCCTTATCTAATAGTAAGAACTAGTCATGAGTGGAGTAAAGCACTCTAGACAAGCAGCAACCAGTCCACTGGCACCCAACTACAGCACAGGGAAAGAACAACCAACCTGTTGTCATTTAAGTTGACAGGCACAGAGGCAAATATAGCGTCATCTAGAATTCCTCTGCACGCTAGCAGGAATAAGGTTTTACTCAATTTCTGGCTAAACAAATAGCTTTAAGAGTTGCAGAAGAAAGGGTAAGCCACCTTTCAGCAGTAATATCTTACTAGGACTGGTGTTATTGAAGATTTAATAGACTCAGAATTAACACAGAACTAAAAATAAATGGATGACACCTGTAGGGTGTTTCTCAATAAAGTTTGGGACAGTGACAGGACTGTTTCTAACACATAATTTGTCTAGTTTCAGGTCTGTATCATGATTTATAATGTGTTAACGTTTGATATTTATCTGTAAATGTACATCTATCTGCACACAGTTCTCCCAATTCTAGCAATATTTAATGTGCTGAGAATCTTTGCAGAGCTCAAGTATATACAAACATACACTACTATTTGTAATTGTACCCTTAAAAGAAAAATAAATGAAAAAAAAAAACAGTACAAAGGGGAAATAGGGAATAATAAAAATCATGTCCTAAAGTGGAAGACACCCAACACAATTACTCTTTTTGCTGCTCAGCCTTAATGTTCCGGCTCAAAGTTTTGTTGCCTTTGAATTACTCATCTGAGTAGCAGCTTAAATGACTGCCCCTCCTCTTCATCATTTCTCCATGTTGCAGGCTGGCCATCTGTGCAAGTTTAGGTGGATTACAATGAAAACACACAATAAAATCTAGAAGTGAGACATTAAATCATCTGGTCAGCCCACAGTCACAAGGCTTGGCATTCAGGGAAAATCCAGCAAGAGATATTTCACAGATCTGTATTAGATAATACAGCACTAATGGACTGGACAAAGTCCTGGTGATCTGGATTCACAGTTAAGACAACAGGTCTTAGCTACACAACTGCTGATTAAATTAATACTGTGCAATGATTTGTAAATACTGCCTTACAGTAAAACTACTGAGGTTGACTAAAATCTTTAAATCTGGACTTAAGAATAAATAATGCTATTATTGTTGTTGTCAGCATTAGTCTGTGTTTTCTAGGCCAGCAGCTCCAACAGGTAGCAAAAATGGCACACCTTCATCCTTCAGCATCAGCATAGCACGCAGCTACCAGCTGGCTCACAGCCAAAGGAACATTTAGCTCCAGCAGCATGCAAACCATGAGACAACACTCTCAAGCAGCTCTACCATAGAAAATACTGGCAAAGCCTCCCTTCAGTCCCACAGTACACAGAGGCAGGACATCCTGCAGATGAGTCTGTTTCCTATGCGATAGGACCTAAATTACCAGAAGAAACCTATTACCATCCCTGTCAGCCCTGTGGCAGTGCTTAGGCTGCCAAAAAGGAAGCTGCTAACTGACCAACAAGACAGCCAACCACTGTACCATCGCCTTCCTTATACATCCCCACTCCCCAGCAGGATGCATCCTGGTAACCCCACTCCAGTTCTGTGGGGCAGGCGGGTCCTGGCAGTTTGGTCTCAGAACTACCTCCACACTTTCAGTTTTCTCCAAATACAGGTGTTCGTTCTCTGCCTGGAAGACCGGACCCTCACAGCTTCACTGTCCCTGCCCACGGCAGCAGGGTTGGAACCAGATGATCTTTAAGGTCCTTTCCAACCCAAGCCGTTCTATGATTCTGTAAAGTAAACTGAGATGAAAAGGAATCAGCCAAAATCAAGACAGCTGGAAGACAGAGACAGTAACTTGCACACTAGCACTTCGGAGCTAGAATGGGACATCTCCAATTTTGAGTCCAATAATCAATAAAACATTTGTTTTCTGTCAGCTTTCTGCCTTGTGATGTCAGCTTTATACTCTGTCACTCTGAATGTGCTCATGTCTTTAATAGCCATATTAGCTTGCTATTCCAAAAAAGGATGGAAAACAGAGGTCTCCTCATGTACAGATTTTGTCCATTTAGAAAGGCAGTTAAGCATAATGAGTACTGAATCTTACCATTTTTCAGATCGCTAAAATATGGTAATTATGAAGAAAAAGTACTGAAGTCATTGAAAAGACTAGCTAGCCTAGCAAGATGCAGCTGTGAGAAAAAGACAAGTGACTTTGTTCTTAGTTATAAAGCACATTTTAGGGAGAAAATTTCCAGTTAATCAGAGGAAAGTTACAATTACAGTACGCTTCCTTTCTATTTCATTTTCAGCATTGCAACAAGAGGTAACTAAAGTTCCTTCTAAAACCATAGCTGCTTACCTGGCCCGGTTTTAGTAACAGATTTTTCTGACGCTAAGAAAAGGAAACACACGTGCTTAATACAATCCCTTTGCAGAACTCTCACACTGACCCATAAAGCTGATGCTATGGATAGTTTCTCACTTCACATAATGGGTATTTCCAAGGCACAGATAGGGAAGACAGCTGCTTTTTCTTTTCCTTTTTTTTTTTTTTTTTTTTTTTTTTTTTCTTTTAAATGTTTCTGGCGGACCCTTGGGTTTTCTTTGAATCTCAAACTTAGTATGAGGATTTTTGTTTCTCTTGCTGAGAAAGACATGAGACATTTGAACTGGGAATGAATAAGCACAACAGTTATTAGTGAATGTTGGTGGCAATTCCAAATGGCTAGCTCTAGCCAAGGCACACAAAGGTTCAGTCTCTCTAGTAGAGAGAGAGGGAGATAAAGTTTCTGCAGGAATTGCCCAGGAACATCCAATTCTCAGCGCAGTGTGTTTTACTTTCATTTCAGTTACCATTAACAACAAGGTTAGGTAGAGGATAAGCACAGTCTTAAGACAACACATACTTGCCTCACTTCAGGAATTCTGATTCTGCTCTTGCTGTTGCAGTCAGATCTGATCATTTTTAGCAAGGAGAAACAAGCACTAGAAAAAACTGCATGACACAGCACAGACCTGGGATTTCCCTGGGAATATGCCTTTCAAAGGAAGATCAACCATGTGTCTCTCATCCTCTTCCTCACATGCTCTACTGTCTAGATTTACACCCAACCACAAAGTCATTTCATGCATTTTCACTTCCATTCTAAAACTGGACAAGTAACTTATGGCCTAGGCATGCAACACAGCAAGACTGCACAAGGTAAAATCTACACTCAGCAACAGGCCTCTTAGAAGGCTCTGGGAAATAAATAAATAAATAAATAACTTTGGCTCCAAAAAAAGCTTTCATTTTATTGAGTCCAGTAACCATTACAGAAGAAAACAAAACAAAACAAACAAACAAAAAAACCCTTCTGAATGACAAGACTACTAGTGACTCAACTACCAATACTTGCTCAATAATGCAACCACTGCGTGTGCATCTATCTCTGAAACAGTAATGATTTGTTTCTTAACCAACAGTGAAATTTACTGTTATCCTCTGAACTGCACAAGGCCAAACAAGCCAAGCTGACAAGCATGTTAATATGGTGCAGTCGGGTGCTCTGGCCCACACACAGCTGCAGCTCTGGCACTTCCTTCTGAACACTCAGAAGGACTTCTTCTGACTGAAGTAATTTCTATAATGAACTTCCATCCCCAGTCACTTCTGGCAACTGTGTTGTTCAGTATTACTATAATTCTACGATATTTCAGTGGTTATCAAACCGTCCTATGATCACGTGGTGTTGTGTTCCCCACCACCACCACATAGGTCATGAAATCAGTATAACTTTGTGGAAGTACTTTAGACTACAACAGCTGACTTCTCACAGTACTACAGCAAAACATACATAAAAACATCAGGCCGCAGGACTGACAATATGAAAAAAATTTAAAATGTTTGTATGATTTCGGTATGGTTATGCTGACGTGTTACAATACACAAGACTGACTAGATTGCCATGGAAAAGTAGCAGTACAAATCTCTACAGATCTTTAGTTTTGTCTGTGGTAAAATGATATGCCTCAAAACTCACTCAGGATACAAAACTATCTGGACAAACCAACAAAGCAGGAGCTCAGCCTTCCTTCCATTTGAAGCCTGAGTCTAGCCACATCACCTGACATACAATTAACTGTCAACTTATAAACTTAACTCAAGACATGTAAAAACTGGTTTCTTTGAAGCTGGTTAATAAGAAAATTAAGTTTACTAATCATACATGCTGTCATCAGCTTATGTTTTCATCTCCACAACTTTGTGGCTCAAATGAACACCGGGATATCAAATGTCATCTTCCTGAAGCATCCTGTTTTGAAATTTAAATCGGATGTGAAGGAGAGGTGACAGCTTGGCATTTCTAAGATGTACACATTCGCTGACATCCCCAAAGCTTTTTATGCAGACTCCTTCCCACGTCCTGTTAAGTTACAGCCTCTGAACAATCACTGAAGAAGCACATGGGATTTCTGGGGTCACTGAGCTTCCTCCTCATTTTCACCTGAATGTATTTGCTTCAGGGTTGTTAAGAGAGAGGTGAATGGATATTAGGTGTAGCAGTCAACAGCAGAGTGAAAAAAATCTGACAAAAATCCTCTGATATTTCATTAAAGCAGCACAGTTTTAAGTTTAAACAAAAAAAAAAAAAAATGGGGGGGCAGGGGAATGCAGTGGCTAGAGAATCAGGTCTCTTATCTTACCAATGTATTTTATTCAAATGGCTCAAAACCCCTGTAACTGCTGACAGATAAACTTTGATCAGCATCAAATATAAGAAGTGCTTTAAACATCAAGAGAACTGAGGTATTCTAGTATTTTAAACAGGCATTTTAGGATTTTAACACAGGACACCTTCCCAACATGCGAGACATATCCACCAAAACAGTTATGCATATGACAAGATGTTTGCAGAGATGCAAGTGTGCTAGAACACACCTTGAGAGCATTCAGAAATATGCAGTGCTTGTAGTAAATGAGACCTGAAGCCATTTTCCTAGTGTACATCTCCACAAGTTCATTTTAAAGATCAATTTAATCTTGAGCTAACCTCCCTATCTCAAGGCAGAAATAAGTACTTAGAAAACAAAAGAGAGGAAGGGAAGTAAAAATAAAAATCACAATAGTATGATCTCCAAGAGCAAACAAAATATAAGACAAAAGTATGATGAAACATAGTACTAAAGGTGCATGATAATGGCAACACATTTACACGCAGGTGGCTGCCAAGTACACTGCAGATGTCCCAGAGCAGTACCTAGTGCTCACCAGGGACCATGGCGGAGACGCCCAGTATGCGTCTGCTGTGGAACACTGGCTCCTGCTCGCGGTCCCCTCCACCCACGCGCGCTCTGTCAGCACTGCCTGCCAAGAAGGACAAAGCTGAGGATGGGGGAGAGGGTGAAAATCAAGTTTGTACAAGTACTAAGTATAAAAATCTCTCTGGCTAAGGTGAATATAGGAAAAGTTCTTCAGTATGGGCATCACATTTAGCACGTTCTGCCAGATCATTACTCTTGCAATGCAAAGGGGAGAAACATCAACCCTGTGGTTCCTTATAACGAGCCGCCTCCTTTTTCACAGATCTCTGAAGCACCAAGTGATTTTGTAGTTGCTATGGAAACTACTAGCTTTTATTGAACTGCCCTGAAAGGGTCAAGAGATACCATCAAAATGGTACATTGTAAATTATTTCCCTGCTAAGCATCTGCTTCCTTTTTGTTGCCCTGCTACTTCTCTGTTTTGGTGTTAGAAGAGTACTTAGAACGGCTCCAGAGTAGGCATCATTCTGCAGGGGGGCTGCAACAGGTAAGTCCAAAACCAGCAATTTTTCTTGCTCTTATAAATTGTAACATTCTTCATACAGAGGAGCTGTTCCAAGTTCTTTCTCACCAACACTCAGGTTGAACAGCTATAGGACTGTGACTGTTCTCTCCCTTCCGCATCAACACTGACCTGAGACAGTGGGAACTGGAGTGGAGAGTTAGCTTTCAGTGGATTGCCAGAGGTTTTGCACTGCTGGTTACAACAGCCATGGAATGAATGACCCACAGACTGATCCACTTGTGCCTTTGGAGAATGGGTGAAAGAGCAGCAGCAGAGAGCCCATCCCAGTGCTCACTCCGTAACGCTGGGATGGGAACATCTCCCTTGCTAGCATGGGTCTACTACGCTCTAGGAACACAAAACACTTGCCTGCACTGGGCTACCAGAAAACAACAAAATCTACCTTCCTTTATTCATCATGTGGAAATTAACACGTGAAATCACAAATGTGAGCAAACAGTGTCTGTTCTTCCAGGCAAAAAGAAGAGCAAGAGTACTTGATTCATTTCCAACTTTGCTATTAGTCACTAGAATTGTTTCAGTCCCACAAAAATGCCCTGCTTACCACCAAATTCTTCACTAACCCCATTTCTTGAATGTGTGCCTACTGCAAACCCAAAAGCATCAGCCGAAGGTAACAAGGATGCAGAAGTAAGGTTCCCTCTGTGGGGAATGCCTAGGCAGAATCAAATGGAAATCTTTACTTCAACATCTTGCATCTTAAGCTACAAATGTGCTTATCCAAATAACTGGGGTGGGCAGGAGAGAATATTTTATTACAGAACATACCTGAATTTCAGAGGCTGCATGCCCATGACAGGCATGTCCAAACTCTGCCCAAAGGCAATTCAGTAAGTGGCAGGCTCTGCTCCCTCCTCATGTGCTCTCTCCATTTTCCACTTTGCTGAAGTTGTACAACTGATGAGGAAGAATGCAAAAGCTATCTCTGTGTAGAAACATTCTGGTCTCCCTCACATATCCCATGAACTCCACTACTTCCGTAAAGTCCTAGCTTGGAAGAAAATATTCTGAAGTCTGAGGCATTAAGCATGGCTTGATATGAAGACTCCAGCCTTTATTCAGACTTTCCTTTCCACAGAACCTCAAGAGAAATGAAGACATTTCTCTGAACATCCATAGGAAAAACTTCATCAGGTGGTCAGTTCATAAGATTAATGTTGGTTCTCTTTTCTAAAATTATCTATGACATACTAAAACTTCTACACACCAAAACAGTGTTAGCACTGTACAGAAACTGTAAACCATACAAATACAGCTATAAAAACATCAAACCCAAGAAGGAATCCAAAGAATTTGTATGTCACAGTCACTTCCAAGTAACAGGAACTCATTACTTTTGGACTCTGATGCAGGCAAGTGCCAGGTGATATATTATACAGAGGGATGTATCTGGCAAACAGAGGTCACAGGCACCTCTGGAGGCTACAGACTTAGGAATTCTAAAAAAGAAAGCCAGGCATCGCCCTCCCCAGGGAGGAGTGGCTGACATGCCAGAAGGCCGTGCTGCCTGCCATCCAGAGGGACCTAGACAGGTTGGAGAACTGGGTGGGGAGAAATTTAATGAAATATAATGAGGGCAAGTATAGAGTCCTGCATCTGGGCAAGAACAACCCCAGACACCAGGATAAGTTGGGGGCTGCCTTGCTGGAGAGCAGTGAAGGGGAGAGGGACCTGGGGGTTCCGGTGTACAGCAGGATGACCATGAGGCAGCACTGTGCCACCAACACAAGCAGATGTTGCTTCAATGGGGAGCCTCTCAGGAAAGGCAGAGACCAAGAAGGCCCTAAACTGCAAGGCAGATACCATCTGCAGAGACCTTGCCAGCAAGGCTCACAAGGATAAATACTTTATTTTATATTTTTTTCAACTTCCTGTTCCATTGGCCTCTATTTTGGCATTTCCACAGGAGACTTTCTGAAAAATGGTATGTTGTTGTTTCACTGTTGCATTCTTGTGGAACAAATGCAGCCATGCTGAAAACTAAAATTTATCTCTAAGGAAGGAAGGAAGTTAATAATTACAGTTTGTTGAGGAAATCTCCAAGCAATAGGGATAGCTGTAGCCTCTTCATATAAGCTATAAAAACTTGAATAACCTTGGGCTAGAGGTTTAAGACAGTTGACAACAAGAATATTTCCTCCAAAAGGTACCACGAAAAAGCCACAAGGACAAAGAGCAGAAGCGATATCTCAGCCCTGTCTGCTGCCTGCCATCAAGCTGCAGCTCCATCAGAGTGCTGGGAGGTGAACAAGCAGGCTTAGTGAATAATTGAAGACAAAATGAGGAAACCTCAGAATGTCTGAGACATAACATAGTTTTGTAGGTTTCATCATGAAGCCTCTGAATTCCCAAATAAGACACACCGAATAATTTATTTCTGTGTCACTAGTTGGTCAGCAGCTGTTCATTCATACCTAACGATAGTCCAAGATGCTTCAAGATACTTGGATGGGTCTGAAAGGTTTAACTAACTGAATTCAA
Organism: Oxyura jamaicensis; assembly: GCF_011077185.1. Classification (NCBI taxonomy): domain Eukaryota; kingdom Metazoa; phylum Chordata; class Aves; order Anseriformes; family Anatidae; genus Oxyura; species Oxyura jamaicensis. The sequence continues at coordinate 319,210 of NC_048907.1, read as the reverse complement.
AGAGAATAGGTGATGAAAACTCATCCATTTACCCTTACAAACACTAAGCTCAGATAAAAATGTTCAGACCCAGCAGACAGGCTGTATGCACAAGGCCCCACAGATTCTCAACTTGCTTTACTGCCACTCAACCACTTCTGCTACAATCGCTGTTCTTCAGGGGCAAGGCAGCAAGAAGCCAACCTGCACCGAGCTGGCATCAGGCTGACATTTATCATCCCATCACCCAGACCTGTGCTCACGCAGCTCTAACCCAGCAGGCTTATTCTACTTCATGGAACCCTACAAATTGCACAGGGTAACAAAATCAAACCAGAGGAGTCAGTCCTGTCCTTCTGCTCCAAAGCTCTTTCTGATAAGGCTAGCAGAGACATTCATCACAGGAACCTGACCTAATGGTCTCGTTAGATATAGGAAGGCAAGTACATTTGGGGGGGTGGGGAGGGGGTGGGGGGGGGAACATGACTGACAACTATGTATCTACTACTTTTAATTTGAAATACTCCTGGTTGGCTCCAGTTTTCACAAAGGCAATACCTATTGTCTTGTATTTGAGCTCACCCTTCAGATGTGTATATTCACATGGAGCTGTCTCCTTAGAAATGTTCCTTGAGACACACTGGAACAAATCTTTTAGCAGATGGACTGCTTTCACACACAAAGTGCTGCCAGACAAAAATATGGCATACAATATTATGGCCTGACAGACAAAAAAAAATCATTACAGGAGCTGGCTTGCAGAAAATCTCCACAAACTAATGATACCAAAGTAAGTAAATCAGGAGCAGAGCGCTATCTAGCTATGACATGAATCTGAAAATGATACAGTGCCCAAGGTCCTACTAATAACTAAATTATTTCACCTTATAAGACAGGTTTTCTCCTATGCCACACTGTAACAGGAAAACAACACAGTTCACCTCTGACCACTGCAAACCATAAATTTGCATACATTAACTTTATAAAGCAGCCTATTTTGGTTGTATCTTTAGCTAGAAGAATGGGTTAAAACCATGAAGATAAAAAACAACAACTGAACAAGAACACAAATCTCTTCTCCCAAACACACTCTACTCACCAATGTCCATAGCTGTCACTAACAGCTACAATCTGTTCCTACTTCTACGAATATTCATAACTCCTACAAACACTGTGGCATTAAACCAAAACCTATAGCCTAAGCACAGTCTTCTGAACTAAAAGCATGACTGCTTACATTTCAGTATATTGATGTATTTTCAGTAATAGATTTTCTGGAAACATATCCTGTATTCAGGATACAGATTCGTGCTTTATTAAATAATTTTCATCACTACCTTTGAGAATCCTAAATTCTTGGAGCATGGAGAATTTTGAAGAACAGGATATGGGGGAAAAAAAAAGAGTAACTGCAGCTGATTAGCAGATTGGAAGATTTTAGTCCTATAAATCAGCCACTGGCCTTTTGCTTTTCCTTCTACACATGAATCAGCTGAGAGAAATTTTGTCATTCTAGATACCTCTCAGGATTAATCAGATCTAACAATGAGATGGTGCTCAACACTGCAAGCACCAGAAAAGAAAAAAGAAGAAAATCATTTTTTTTTCCCTCTCAAACTGAAGAGATCATTTTTGATCACCTAATCCAAGGTAACAAACCTGAGAGAGAACAAGAAGTATCTTTTAAAATATGGACCATTTTCAGTGTTAAACCACTTGTGTAAATTTTGAACCAGCCAGCCCATAAGGAGAGTTTCATTCTGCCCCGAAAATTCAGCAGGGTACTTCTGCAGAGGGGAGGCAGGAAGAGCAAGATAGCCAAAGGCCTGGCAGGATCAAAGAACACAACTCAGTCTGTCCAGGAAATCTGCTTTCATGGAAATCTGCTATAGATTACATAAATTCACAGTCACCTACCAAACACAGCAAAGGTTGCATGATTTAAATCAACTCTCAGCCATCAAGGACTTACTCACATGTAACAGTCCTGTCAACCCACATCAAAGCTGGAGCAGATAGCATATACTACAGTAAGACTATGTGACATTTTCTATTACATAATCCCCATTTTCTGTCACTTATAAAATTTTGCAAAACTATTACTGTTGAAATTTCCTACACTAGTTATCCACACAGCACCAATTAGCTCAAAAAAGTGCAAAATGGTATCACAATTTCTTAGACCAGGACTGCAGGGACTGTTTTTCCCATTGAGTTTACAAAAAAAAAAAAAAAAAGAAAAAAAAAATCAACTGCTTTTTTTCCCTCTGTCACTTAAAATTTGGAAGCAGAACCTGAAAATTAGCAAGGATACATCAATTTTCTTGACAGGAACATACATTTCAAACATATTCTTTGAAAATGGAAATAAATCCTGGCTTGTATCAGAAATAGTGTGACCAGCAGGGCTAGGGAGGTGATCGTCCCCCTGTACTCGGCTCTGGTGAGGCCGCACCTCGAGTACTGTGTTCAGTTTTGGGCCCCTCGCTACAAGAAGGACATCGAGGTGCTTGAGCGGGTCCAAAGAAGGGCGACGAAGCTGGTGAGGGGCCTGGAGAACAAGTCCTACGAGGAGCGGCTGAAGGAGCTGGGCTTATTCAGCCTGGAGAAGAGGAGGCTCAGGGGCGACCTTATCGCTCTCTACAGATACCTTAAAGGAGGCTGTAGCGAGGTGGGGGTTGGTCTGTTCTCCCACGTGCCTGGTGACAGGACGAGGGGGAATGGGCTAAAGTTGCGCCAGGGGAGTTTTAGGTCAGATGTTAGGAAGAGCTTCTTTACTGAAAGGGTTGTGAGGCATTGGAACAGGCTGCCCAGGGAGGTGGTGGAGTCACCATCCCTGGAAGTCTTCAAAAGACGTTTAGATGTAGAGCTTAGGGATATGGTTTAGTGGGGACTGTTAGTGTTAGGTTAGAGGTTGGACTCGATGATCTTGAGGTCTCTTCCAACCTAGAAATTCTGTGATTCTGTGATTCTGTGAAATTTGGCCTATCTGCAGAACTTAGACTCCAGAGAATCTTGGTATGGTTTAGCAGTTACCTAGCTATCCAAATCCCCTACAGATTTTATTTCTTTTTTAAACCTCCATGCTGTAAGATGTAGAACATCCCCTAAAATGCCCTTCTTCACTCAGAGGGTGGTGAGTCACTGGAAAGTTGCCCAGAGAGGCTGTGAACGTCCCATCCCTGGAAGTGTTAAAGACCAGGCTGGATGAGTCCCTGAGCAACCTGATCTAGTGGGTGGCGTCCCTGCCTTTGGCAGGGGGGTTGGAACTAGATGATCTGGAGGTCCCTTCCAACCCTATTCTATGATTCTATGAATGACTCCTGCATGAAGGCATTGAGACACTTGGCACAAGTAAAATAACTGAGGAGAACCCACAGTACTTTACTATCACACAAGAGCCACGAAACTTCGTATCAAGATATGTGCCTTTGGTCCCTCCCATTATAACCAACAGAGAAGGATAACATAACTACAGCCATCAATAAGCCCTTCAACCCATGTTCCACAATCAATGCTGCAGATCTAAGAATTTCTAATACTGCTGGAAAACCATGCTATCACCTACCATGATTTTCAGGGGTGGGACGGTGGGATGATTCTTGCTTCATTTTGAAACAGTAGTAAAATAATAAAAAATAACAAATGTAAAACATCAAAAGTGAAGGTGTGCAGGCAACCAGTATCCAGGCATTGTGTGTATACATTTTCTCTAATATCAGCACATCCTCTTTCACAACCAATTGTAAAAAAAATAAAAATTAAAAAAAAAAAAAGACAACACTATAAACTCTGGCATTTCCTATTATGCAAAGGCCTGTTTGATCCAGCAGCCTTCAGGTTTTATACACTTCTCTGTTTTCAGTTCCCTGCTCTTGATCCCACTAGTTTTCCTCTTACTTTTTAGACACAGATATTATGCATATCACTCTCTGCATCTTATCCAGCAAGTACTTATGTAGTCATTGTTGAACAAATAACAAAACAGGATGTTCCTTTAGCATAATAAATACAAGTATCTGTTTGCCTGCTCTTCTGTCACACAGGAAATTCCAGGCTACTGTGTCTCTGATGCACATCCCATAGACAAATGAATAAGAGGCAGAGGGACAGAAACGGTAGCAATTTTCTGCTCTCATTAAGAAGTCAGGACCCCACCTTTGCATGTTCACTCACCCACCATCTGTGTACTCAAGGGTAAGTTTATACTGCACGTTCAGGTCAGCAAAAGCTTGTTCTTTTTGGTCGGCAAGCTGGAAAAAATCTAGACCATCACAACAGCATAGCACAAAGACCAAACTGATAGAGTCAGTACTTGCGCCAGGCTCATTTCCAGCAGAGAATGCAGGCAGGACAAGCCTGTTCCTGCACCAGTGCCAGAAGAGAGCACTGCGAGCTGGGGCTCTGCCTGTGCTGCAGCATGAGGGGCCAGCTCCAGATGCTTTGGCCAGCCTGCCATGGCCTGCTCCCCTACCTGCTGCAGCCTGCTCCCCTCCGTTTTCTACCGTTCTGAATAGGCCAAGATGAGCGCTAGAAGTGCAGCTCCCTCACCTCATGCAGGAGAAGCAGCTTAAACATTCTCCCTTCTGCCAAGAAGATAAAGAGCCTGCATGTTGGTGGGAGCAAGAACTGCCACACATTCATCAAATTTGAAACCCTGGCTCAAATTGCAACCCAGGGACCCAGACAGCAGCAGGTCATTGCAGTGAACTCCTCCATGCTCAGATATTACTATCCATATTACAGTGCTTACCTTCATGGTACTGTAACAAGCCACTTTTCTGTATCTCAGTTCCTTTTACTTCACAGAAGCAAGCAGAAACAATAACTTGTTAACTAGTACAACATAATTAACAGTAACAAAGATCAGAACCGTTGGACATTGTAAAATCTTTGTTTGGTTTTAAAGTAATTCTTTGACTATTAATGACATTGTACCATGAAGTATGCAGCTGCATGACAACACCTTAAGCCCAGAACAAAAATTACTTTGAACACCATGTTGGTATTTGCATTCTGACATGGTGTCAAAAATCTCCCTGTGCAAAAACAAGCAAAACAAAGCAAAACAATAAAAAAGAAATCCTATAGAATCTGCTGTCTGGAAAAAACTGTTTGCCATGAGAAGACTGCCTTCTTGCTAGCCTAACATCTACTGCTGTCCTTCATTAATATCAGCAAACACAAACTCAGTTACTAGGCAGACTTCTTAAACAAAAGATCTTCCTTTGGGGAGACGGAAAGCCAGAGCAGAGGTATATCAAACAATGACATTGACATGTAATTTTGTGATTGTTCACTTCAAAAGCAACTGGAGATTTGATATAGCAACCCAGTGGAAAAGCAGCCGACAGCCACCATGTCCTCAACAAAAACACCTCCTCTATACACAACAAATGCAGCAATCTTCCAACAGCAGACGTAACTCTGTAACCTCTTACCATTAATCTATCCTAAATGGGGATGCAGAAGTTAAATAGAGATTAGGGGTGTCTTCAATGTTTCATTCTTCAGTTACACGGTCTCATTTAAAAAATGAAAGAGTAATTCAATGGGTCTGAAGGTTTAAATTTTAATCATTTCCCCTTTGCCCTTTCACACTACTTCTCCCAAAGGAAATTCCACTTGAAAGCATCACTGTTTCAGGCACCTAAATCAATAAGCCTCTGCTCTGAAACACACAAGAGCAAGGGAATGCACTTTCCCCATTGTTTTTAAATACGTCCCTATCCTACACGCATACACGGATCCTCTCCTGCATTAACTGCCCAGATCAGAAACAGAAATGCAGGTTTAGCAAGAAAGTTCTACTGAGAGCTACTGGCTAAGGCAATCCTGAGAAGCCATGCTCCTTCTCACCCCTCAAAATGTCACCCGGATGCAGAATCTGGCAACTTCCAAAAGTACTTGCAAAAAGCAAGCATCACATCAAGTCAGGACAGGCCTCACACTTCCACACAGAGCAAAAAGACACAGCAGCATTATACGCTGCAAGACAATGATGGACACAACTCTGTACAAATGCTGCCCAAACCTATGCAACAGTCAGCCTCATAAAAGTCTGTGTGTACATGCAAGGTTGAACGGCACCAGCATGGATAGCAAAGACCTCTCATTAGTCAGACACTGAGCAGAACATAAGTGCAAGAAGCCTTATCCCCACCAGAATGACCTCTTCTGCTTTCAGAGACTACAGAAGGTGAAGCCAATTCAGAGTTCACATTGGGAGTGAGTTCACACATGGTGACACTGGCAATGCTGGTGTTCATGCAGTGCCAGGAGCTTGTCTGTTACCCTGTGTGAAAGAGATTCCATAGCTGTTCCTGTGGGTGCAGGACAAAGGCCTCCCACTCTTCACGCTTCTGCCCTGCAGCTGTTTGATGGAATTATGGCAGGAGGACTGGTAAAAAGCTTCCATGGAGTGACCAACATTCTTTTGGATATTATAAAATGTGCCAAGTACCAGAAACAAACAAAGATGCTATAACATGCATTTAGAGTTTTTCTTTTCTTTTTAAAGTGAGCTAAGATGCCTATCTCCACTCCTGCCTGTTGTGGCTGCTCAGCAGGTGTTCAGCATCTCCTTCCATATTTAGAGCTCATTCTCCCTTCAGAAATATCCCAGAGGAAATGGTACTTTGCATTTTTTAAAGGGGGATCACTGGCATACAGCACATCACTTTCATCCACTATTAAGACCTCAGCAAGCATGTATTTTCTTCTGGCACACCTGAAACATGATACCATGAAATCTCAGAAATGCAAGCACTAAAACGTTAACCACATGGCACAACAGCTAAGCTGCTGCCATTCATCTTTCCACTGCATTATTTGTTTCTGGACATGGCACTTTATAAAGTCAAAGCTTTGCTAGCATTTTGTCATGTTGCCGCCTTTTATTATCATGCACTCCATCACTGCCAACCTTCAGCCCAGTGTCAGGATCCCCAAGCACCACAGTTACCTTTTCTTAAATCTCTTAGAAAAGCTTTTGAAGAAGCTCTAGACTCCACTCCACCTTCCCTTAGAGATAACTAAGTCATTCAAAGCCAACTTTCCCCTGAAAATCGCACAAAAAGCCTCTCTTTCATGCCTCGGAGATTAACCAAAAGGGCTTCACTGACTCCAGGGTCTCAGAGGCAATTAGTCACTCAACAGCCCACCTGCTGCCTGCAAAAGACATGGCTTCACACTGCCTTTAACTATCAAGAGGTATTCTTTCCAAACAAGTAATCACTGCAGTAGTACTCATCTCTGTCTCTGGAGATAACCTGCTGGTCACCGGATGGAACATGAAACAAGGGTTAGTGGGAGACACATTGTAATGAGGTGAATCTCATTTTTCAAACAGACTGTGTGATACAGTGAACCTACCCCCTCACTGAGCGGAGTCAATTCAGCTCACAGAGAAATTCAGCATAAAATTCTCTTCAGTGCTGGTGGTTATATTAGAAATACACTTTGCACTGAGACAAGCTGTTAGCAGGGTGCATGAACAAAGCAGACTAAACTACAAGTCATTAAACTGCATAGCTCCTCCAAAGAGAGGCACCCTGTCTCTCAAAGGTGTGCTCAACAGCACTTCACCACAACTGCTAGCCAAAAGCAGGATTCACTCCCTGTTCTTTGCTTCCACAGCTGGGCACGTGCTGATGTTGTTCAGCTGGTCGAACTGGAAAGCGCCTCAGCAGATAAAGGGGAAAGAAAAAACAGGACTAAGAATTAGCACAAAGGTGAACAAGAAAATTATTTATGTACTATCTTAAGAAACTAGGAATGGTTAAATCAAATTTAAGAACAAATGTGTGTACTGCCAGTCTCTTCTGCTAATCCCTACCATCCACACACAAGACATCTCTTCCACATTGTTTTAACCGTTTTAGTCGTCATCAGTTATTAGGCCTAACAGATTTATGTTCTCTGATGGGTATTACAAATGCAAAAATCCTAATGTAACTCACACAGCCTAGACCCTATTAGAAAGGTGTAGACCACCAAGCTGCTCAGTGTAAAAGGTTAAAAATGCTTGAAGTAAAAGACACAAAACACAACAGTATAACAGTATGTGAATGGCTTGAATTTTACATTCTGGCACAGAAATTCCATTAAAATAAAAAGCTTAAGTAACTGTTACAAAGGCTGCAATCCTACCAGAGAACCTTCTTTTCAAAACATGGGTTAATGATCTAATTGTTTGCACTAGCTGTTCCAGAAGAAATGTGTACGTGTATTTTTACATATGAGACGACTTACCCACAAGCCCACCAAAGATAGGCATAACGAAATAAATATCTGCTTTAAATGAACAATGGGATAGAAAATGCAGAGTTAGTGATGACACCCAACCCTGCTCTTAGGCTTTGGTACTATACCCTTCAGGACTTCCCAGAAGACCCTATATAGCTGCTACTTCAGTTAAAACAGCAGATTTTAGCTTGATTCAGCTGGAACTTGTCTGGGATGTCCAAAATATATTTTGCATTTATTAATATATTATTAACATCATTAGGAAAAAAAACAACCAAACAAACAAACAACTAATCAGCACATACAGTAGTCCAGAGTCACTTACAGATTGTTAATGAAGTGATTTGATAGGAGAAATACGAATCTAATTGCCGTGATATGCAAGAGAATAGGATGCCTGGCAGAAGGCATATTTTTAAAGCAGAGTCCTGGAAAACAACATGCATTTGCTAATTCTGAAAATCGTAGATCCCACTTTAATATATAGGCTGTAGCCCAAACCTCTAAATCAAAGTGACATGGGTATAGACCTTGTGCAGTACTTATTTTTTTTGAAATCACGGATAACTGTAGAAGAACAAATAGTACAGACAGATGACCTCCATCAGCCTATGTTAATCCTGATGAAAAGGCCAGGAAAGGCCTGTTTCTCATAATGCCCTGTCTGCTGCTTTGCTCAGTGAGTTCCACCTAAATCAAAGGCTAGACCTTGTAGGCACAGAGACCAAGGCCAAAGATATATACAAACAAGCAGTGATTTTTATGTCAATCTTGTCTCCTAGCTCTATCTGGAACGTTTTATTTGTGTCCATCGGTAAATTAAAAGGTAGCAGCTTAAGTCATTGACTTTTATAGCAAGAGACAATTAAATGCCCTAACTTATTGTTTGGAAATTTCCACACTCTAGCAGCTGTTTCCCCCTTGCTAATATAATTCCATTCTCCCACCCCATCATCCGACCCTGAATAATCTCTCACAAACTCTTCCCTGTTAATACACATTTAATAATCACAGACTTTCATGTTCCCCATTCACTGTCAGTTATCCAAATGATACAAATTTAGCTTCTTTGATCTTTCCTCATACATCAGTCCCTCCAGGCCCCTCTAATCACTTTTTTCACTCTTCTCTGAACTCCCTCCAGTAATGATGTGATTCTAATCCTCAAAAAAGAGAGGCTTTGGCTTCAGTTCTTCACACAGATGCAAGCAAACTAATTCACAGAGACTTCACAAGCTCCGTGCATATTACTGTCACCAGCCGCCAAGCATTAAACCATGACACTGAAACAAAGATGGAATTGTCTCATGAACACTAGAGATGCCAGAATCAGAAAGAAAACACAATGAAAATTAAAATGATCAACTGAGCAGCACTTTATATACCCATCAGGACTTTGTACGAGTAAAAGCTACACTTAGAAGACAGTCACTGCTGTCTGCTTTGAAGGAACATGGGCCCCACTATCTCACAGAACTGCAGTTCATGTAGGAGCTTCATGATAAATACACCAGGTAAATGGTGTACACAGTATGTGATATTTTTTTGCCCAAAGTGCCTGTGAGTATTTAAAAATTACCACATGCCAACTTGCAGCATCTGCATTTCAGTGGCAAGTGAAATGAGCCCTGCTCATACCGATAAAATGTCTGGCAACGCACAAAGGAGAAGACACTATCAACGTTTCCACTTGTTTTTGTAGAAATCAAAGACCTCAGTCAGAAAGAGAGCCTCAGGAGGAAGCCTATGAATGACCTAGCAGTGCAGTAATTCAAGAACGGTTTTGAAGAGTTTCCAAATTTACAGATTTGTTGTTCATTGAGTATGTATTTACATAAAAGACAGAAAAAGTGTATTAGCCTATACTAGTCGGTACAGTTGAAACAGAAGGAAGCCTACTGCTTGCCTTCTGAAAACAGCTTTTGTATATCCATCTAGACTAACATAACTAACGTAACGCACAAGTAGCACATATGACAAAAATACAAAGAAAAGAAATTAGGGACACTATACACACAATTTGGTAAAGTCAGTTCAATAAAATTTAAAAGACAGACTTTAGTAACAAGCTTTAACTTCACCCACTACATGTTGGAAACTGCCCTCAAACTAATATAATAAAAATCATTCATCAAAACCACAGCAATCCAATTTTCTTTTTAAAAAAAATTTCTGACACTTATTTCTAATTTTTGCTTGACACTTATTTCTATTTTTTTTTAAACTATCTTAAAACAAACAAACAAACAAAAACCTTTAAGTGCAGTAAAAAATAACTTCAATTAGTAGTTTACTGGTCAGGTCTGTGGTCAGTAGCCCGTCTCCATGTTGTAAGATTTTTTATTTATTTTTTTGTTTTGTTTTGTTTTGTAATGTACTGATTTTCTTCCTTTGCTATGAGTTTCTTCCCCTGCAACCTCTGAGGCAGAGTGGATCTGGAGACAACTTCCTTGTACAAATTAAGAACAAATTTGTGTTCCATATGCTACTTTTGCACATTTTTATTACAAACATACTGCAGCAATGCTACAACAGCTCCAGCTCCTGCCTTTTCTTTCAACGTGACACAGACAAAAGCAGGGACATGCGTTTTTAAGTTAATCTTATATTTTTTTCTACTCTCACTGGTTAGCTTCAGCAGGCAAGTTGCAAAGGAGATGGAGGAACAATATCGAACCAGTTCCACAGCTAAACTTGGAATGCAAGGGAAAAGGAATGAAATTCGTTAAAACATAGAACCAGATGAAGTCATGGCTTCTTTTGTTTGTCTTCAGCACAACAAATAGAGAACAGAACAAAGAAGCAATGTTAAGCACTGATAGTTTCAAGGAAGTGGTCACACCAGTTTCAGTACTCAAGAGACTTAAATTAATCCTAATGCAGGGAATCTCAGAGTAAGGAAAGACCTGGTAGAAACTAGCAGGTATTTCAGGGACACCACTTATTGTCATCAGGTTACAAAGATAAGGTGAGCCCACTTTTGGGAGAAAAGGGCATGAAGGGTTTGCCTCATTTCAGTGCTGGGCTGCCCAGCTGAGGTGCTGGAAAAGGTCAGCAGGACTCCCAGGAGCAGCTGCCATGCTCTCTGAGGCTGATTAAACAGTACTGATAGTAACACTTTCCCATAGCTGAACTGAAGAGTACAAATGACTAACGGATTGAGGGGCTTTAGAGCATGTTTCCAAATAATGTAAGTACAGTGATGTAATGAAGAGTTCAACAGCAGGGTATTCCTGCTCCCCTGTCTTACAGGGAAGTGATCCAAGTCACACACATACACACAAAATCCATGTCTGGTTCAATGCCCTAATTAACAGTGCAGCTCCACAAACCTGTACTGGCCCTTCTGGCACAGCAAGCATCACTGAAGTGGAATACCCTGCATGAGTACTAACAGCATATAACTGGTTATTACAAAACTGCGGCCCGTAGGGAAGTCAGCATTTTCAGAGCAACCCTCCTTGCTTTATTCAAGTATTAACTGTGACAGACAATTCCAAACATGTCAAATCACAACAGGTATATGACTGCTAAACAAGTTTTTATATCACATGAGAACACCAATGCCTGCTCATTATACACCAGTACAAAACACAGTAAAACTCTAAGCCATAGAACAAAGGACTCTAACTTTGTTCTGTATTTCTGCTTTTACTTAAGAATTCTTCCAACTATGCTGTATGGATTTTTCACTGATTAGAAATGCATCAGCGATGGTTCCATATCCACTTGAACTACAGCAAAATCTGAACTCTCTCTCTTCTTATCAATACCAGGTAACTCACCACTAATCCACAAAACTATTCTAACTCTCTCAGCACACCTACCTCTCTCAGCATACCTCACATATAGTGAAGTGTCTTCAGTTAAATTGCAAGCATTTCAGTGTCCCGAAATGACAGACTTACTCAGTTCAATTAATTGTCTCAACACAATCATTGCTTACCCGAAGCCCTAGGAAATTTCCTCAGAATCGGTGCTTTCAGAGGCATTATTGAATACTGTGGACTGCGTACTCAAAGACACCACAAATAAAATAGCGTATGCCAGTGTTACCAACATTTCAGAATTAGACAGCAATAGCTTTGAGACTGAATGTACTTTATTGGAAAAGACACATTGAACCATCCCCTGCTTCATGCAGTCCAGCCACTGGTAAACACCAGTTATCTAACAAAGACAAATCACAGGCCCTGCCCACTGCAAGTCATGTCCAAAATAAAGTAAACCTTGAATCTTATGGCTCTCTGGTCACTGAAGAAAAAAACAACTTAATAAAACTTCATCGATTTCCGACAGAACAGCCTCTCTGACTATTTTCCATATTCACAACACTATTCATGAGGCTCAGAGGATCATAATCCTCTCCTAACTTTTACATGAGTTAGGAATTATTTTCAAAGTTTAACTGTGTGTACAACTCCTCTGCTGCTCCCTCTAATTCCTTACACACTCTTTGCTGCACAGTGCCAGTCCTCAAGATTTTAGACAACTTCCCTTACTGCACTTTCTAGTGAGCAAATATATAAACCAAGAAAAATTGACTCAAGTTTGACAACTAGTAAGAAAATACCCATTAAGTTCTTTCCATAGATGTGCTGTCTGATCAGCATATTTTTTTACAGCAGCTAAGAGAATACATTTCCAATGAAGGAAGGTACCTTTATCATTACCTACAAGACTGTTTCACAAAATTCCCATTTTATGCAGAGGGATAACATTGAGCCCGTAATCATCCCGGAATCACCCATCCTTCATTCTGACTGGTTACACCCCCCTCACAACTCCACGCTAATGTGCGCTTCTCTGGGTAGAATGAAATCTCCTAGACTTCTCACACATCACGTGAAATACAGGAGAAGCCTTACACAAAATCCAGATGGCAGAAACAGCTCAAAATTGCTGCATTTCAGTGGCAGAAGGTATAAAAGTAGGAGAGAGCTAAGAGACTGCAAAGCATTCCGAGAGCCTTCTGTGAGGCTGCAAAGCATTACATCCAATGGCTCTAAGCCTAGGAGGGCACAATGTACCATGTTATGAGCACGAAGAGATGGAATTCATCAAAGCAGGATTCAAACATGAAGAAATGCTGACAGAAGCACAAAGACAGGAATCACAGCAGCAGGAGCCGCCATCTCAGCACTGCTATAATGGCTGCCGGTGACGCATCTCCATGGCAGCAAAGGATGCGATGAAGCTGCTGCCTGAGGAATTACGGGTCTGATCATGGAAGGACTCGGAGCCTAAACGACAAATGCTCCAGCTGCAGCAGAAGCACAAACAAGAGAGCTAGACTAAGCGAGAGACTTGAGATAAATAGATGAAAACCTTTGTTGAATTCTAGAAGCCATCTAGAAGACACAGCAGTTGCCAACACTTTTGTGGTTTGGACTCTGCAAAGATGGAGAATAAGATGACAACAATCCAGCCTGTATCCAGGAACCTCAAACTTAAGCGCAATTATAACTACCCAGTTATAATCACACTGGCATCAAGATCTTGTCTCAGGTGAAACTAAATGTATACATTTTTGCTGCCAAGACTCTTGATCTGTAACAGTGGGCCCCCAAAAGCATTCCTACTTTTCCAAGACTTCTCCTGTGCCTTGAAGAAAACTTCTGGGAGAGAAGAAAAAGGCTGCATGAGATGGTAACTGGGCCACTAGAGTGCCTCCTTACTAATAGTACCAGAGCACCCTTTTGCTATGTAACTAAAGAAAGTGTGTCGGAGTTCAGCAAAGCTTTTCTCAGCAACTTATGGAATGCTTCTCTAAGCCATGATGCAATTAACTGCGGAGAAAGTGCTGAGGTAGGCAGAATTAGGAAACTATAACAAATCCGGTATATAATCCTATACCATTTACATTTAGAACAGCCAAATCGCTTATAACTCAAAGTGCTGTAACATGTTTACAATTTTATTTCAGAATATCTAGACATCTTATCCCCCAAGCAGGACAAATGAAACAATCCAGCTTCAAAGCCAAAACAGGAAAATTAATTAAAAAAACAAACAAAATAACAACAACAACAAAAAAAAAAAACAGCAAATTCTTCACAACCCTGTGAACTTCGTAGTAATACTTACCATCCTGAACCCCTAATCTATCCCCAAAGTCTCTGTGAAAATTCAGCACCACTAAAAAAAATCATGATCATCCCAGTTCTTAATTAGTTCATAAAAATTTGAATCAATGTATTAGTATGGAGATCACTGGATTCAGAAAACACTTCCACATAAAAAACAAGGGTACAAGAGCCTCAATATTCTTGATGCAATATCCAGTTAATTGGCAGAAAAAGAAGAGTTACTTTTGTTAGATTATTACCAAAAAAAAAAAAGTTTGAAATCTTGTCTATTTCCTTAGCATCAGACTAAACGCTACACATGAATCAAAACAACAGCTATCCTTGAAATGAATTTACGTAAGTCAGACTCTCATCCCAGAGCCCTAACTCTCTAAACCATAACTGTGAGAATGTTATCTTCACCATGTTCGTTATCCTGTAACAAAGTATCAAGTGATCTCTTTTAAATCACTAAACTGTACAAAACTTCTATAATCACAAAACTCACAAGACTTTTGCTTTCTGAAGAGCAATGGTGGAAAAAAATACTTTTATACAGACACTGAAGACTTCTGTAGAGTCAATTAAAAAAAATCACAAACAACAAAAAAAACAATCACAAACAAAAACAAACAAACAAACAAAACACCACTCTCTTCTTAAAAGACAGGAAAGGCAAGGTATAACAAGGCACTACACTTAACCAACAGTGTCAGAACATACACTATTTAACATTTACATCTTTAGCACTCCTTATATAAAATTGGTAGGGCAGACCCGTATGTAACAGCTATCGAAGATGATGAGAGTTTCTCCACTAACTCATGTGAGTTTTAGATTGGACTGCTGGGCTGAAATTGCTGCTACTATTCACTCAGAAAATATTGCCAGTTAGCAACAAAAGCAACATACAGACCTCATAAAATGCTTTTAAATTTTGTCAGCTATACCAAATATGGAATAAAAGTTTAAGAAAAACAGAAGTGAATTCTGTATTTGAAAAAAAATCATCATCGTACAACCAACTGCACTAAGATCTGTGATATGCTGTGACTCAATGCCGAAAGATTTTGCTAATCCTAATAGTTGGTCTTAATAACATTCATTATTACAGAAGGAATGC
Source organism: Oxyura jamaicensis (assembly GCF_011077185.1). NCBI lineage: Eukaryota > Metazoa > Chordata > Aves > Anseriformes > Anatidae > Oxyura > Oxyura jamaicensis. Next base: position 303,793 of record NC_048907.1, on the reverse strand, counting down.
ATGTGTAAACAAGAGCTGGACTTCCTTCCTAACCATTGCAGAAGTCATCACACTATTTTTAACAATAATAACAATGCAGGTTTCAAAATATCATGTACTCATTCAGAGTCAGAGCTGAAGCATAGCTGCGCTTTATGACCATATAGTAAATTTATCTAATATAACTTTGATACTGAGATGTGTTAAATCTTTGATTTTATTGGCAGATGCTGACTCTATTTGCCTAACCTCTGAAGCCTGCTGATTGACAGTGTTGATGTATCTTTTTAATGGATGAAAATGGAAATGGCAACTTTTGGCTCAAATTCAAACACATTTCATTAGTGCAAAGAAATCTTGCATTTCACTTACTGCAAGATCTACTTTGCTTCCTAAAAATAAGGTGTTTGCTTCCTTTCTTTAATCTGAGCTACAATAATCAGATCTCTGAAAACCCAGATAGAAGTTAGATATTACTTCTAAATCATTTCTCAGCTCTTTCTACATGGAAGTTTTCCCCCCCCCCCCCCCCCCACTTTCCAAGGACAGCAGTTATGCTGACAAGAAGTTGGCGGTCCTGGTGTTACAGGAGTTTGCACAAACGGCTGTCCCTAAAACTACCTCCAGAATGGGGGGCAGGGAGCTGCACTCTGATAGATGCATGCCAGACACACTGATGATGGAGATTCAGATGAAGGGAGGGAGAGTGACCACAGCTTCACCAGTATAATTCCCTGCTGCAGACCCTTCAATTACTTTGTGCCCTACTAGTTTACTAACTACAATGCTGCATAAGGCCCAACATAATCAGGGCCCTGTTATTGCTGGCACTGAACACACACACAAAGCAGTAGATGTACATCATCTGTGGCTTAAAGAGAGTAAACACACAGGGTGGAACAGAATATAAACGCGTAACTGTGTGGTGGTTGAGAAATGCATTGCACTAAGACTTTCACCCATGGCAGGAAGTGAACTGGGGTTAGATAAAAGTGCGTCAACTAAAGTAACTGAAAAGCAGAGAGGAAAAGACTGTACAATCTCTAAGGACAAAGCCCCTCTTCAGTCGCTATTTCTCACCTACGCTAGAGATTGTGTGACCCTATCTGCCAAGCTTCCCTGAGATCTGGCTGCCAGGCAGGGTCCACAGAAGGTACAAAGCCAATTGGGAGAAGCTGAACAATGTGGCAAGAGACAACAGCATGCACAAACCTGCCTTACACAGTCTACTGCAATTAATGTATAAAGCAGGGCCTGTAGCTGGTGCACTCTGCCTAGCATGGCTTTCAACACTAGGACTGTACAACACAGGTGTGGACATTACAAGCCCCAACCATATACCTCCTCTGGAAATTTCCAAGCTACCTTCTCCATATAGTTGTCTGTGTGCCTTTCTATTTCATAAAACTACAGAATAACTCAGGTTGCAAGAGACCTAAGGAGGTGTTCTAAGCCACTTCCTCTTGTCTATTTGTTAGTCTCAAGCTACTTCTTTCTTGTATTCAGGTCCAGCTGAGATGCATCTCTGCTGCAATGCTGAATTTACTGGGGCGAGTGCAAGGAGGTATAAGAACAAAAAAATCCACTTGAAAACAAAGTTCTGAAAACATCAGAAGAACCTACCTTAGCTGCACGTGCAACTCCCTCTGCTCCAAGAAGTTTGACCATCATAACAGCAATTACCCAAAATACCTAAGATGCATTTAATGCTCAGATTGTTCGAACTACCCTCCATTTCGAAATTTCAAGTGGACACATTATATATATATATATATATATATATATAAAGACGACTTCAAAAATCCAGACAATTTTTTTTTAGTACACAAACGAATTGGAGCAGAACAATCTTAAAGACTCCCTAGGGGAATAAAAATCTCTCTGACAACGTAATTTGTTACTGACATCCAAAGCAAACTGGGACACACATCTTTTTGAAGAGAGAAAAGAATTTCCTGTAACACAGTTCAGTGGTTCCTTTGAAGAAATAGATTAACATTCAACAGAATTGGAATTGAAATATTAAGCCTAATCATAAACCCAATTTTATTTTATGAATGTCATCTATGATGGCAACTGTTGTCTACAGTATCCATTTTACAGCAAGAGCCTTATGCAGGCCTAGAAGCCCATGACACGGCATACAAGTGCCTCATCTAATTCAACAACAGCTGGCTCTAACACCAGACATTTATTTTGCAAAATTTCCTATCTAGAAGGTAACAGTAAGAACAGAAGCTGAATTTTAAAAGAAAACTGCTTTTCTAAAACATAAAAAAATAAAAATTGACTCTGTTATGCGAAGGTCTGGCTGGCTGTCCCCAGAACTCTGAACAACGAAAGCTCACTGGGATTATAAAATCACAGTAATGGAAGCTTTATTCCAAAGTCTGTTGCTTTTCAAAGTCTTGCAACTGTAACATTATTTAACAGCAATGGTACTTGTGGCTAAGAAATTCCCTACTATGCCAAAATGCATGGCTTTACAGCCCTTTGGTACTTCACAGGTGTAACTATGAAACAGGAACTCCCACAGCCAGGAAGGCACCAGGGACATGCCAAGAAACTAACGAGTTTGGGAATGCAGATGCTGCGGTATGCACACTCCACATTTGGCAAACTGGAAGCAGCGTTTCACTACCCAGATATGGCAGGTAGGGGTCTGCATCTGAGTAAACTCTAAGATTAGAGTACAGAAATTCATGAAAGGGCTCTCCAACTATAACAGATGAGCATTTCTGCGGAAAATGGGATGGTGCCAAGTCGTAACAGTCTGCAAAGTCCTAATTAACATGAATAACATAGCTGGATATTTTAGGTATCAGCCTCCTAAGTCCTTCCTTCCTGCCACTTAAGAGTAAAAATAGTAGAATGTTTTACAAAGGTTAATTTATTGTTGGTTAGGTGTGATTCCATTTTAAGAAAAGGCAAAACTGTTAGCCCTTTACAGTTACCTGTATGGCAGGCGTATGGATATTCTGTATTACTGGTGTTTGATGAAGGAAGTTATAAAACAGCAAGTTAGCCAGGGAAATGCAGATATGTGGAAGAATATCAATGCAGTTGCCTTATTCCCTTCCATTCCAGGAATGGGTTTTAAGGTGTACAAGCTAATATTCATCAACTGGCAGGTTAGAAGATAAGCTTAACAGGGAAGAAAATAATAATGACAAGGTGAAAAGAAAAGAAAAGAAAAGAAAAGAAAAGAAAAGAAAAGAAAAGA